>NW_024070200.1:64474802-64627699 GCF_014754425.2 Oryx dammah | reverse complement strand
CAACCCAGCAGAACTGCAGGTGCCTCATTTCACCTTCTGAAGGGGAAGGTGCTGAAGAAGCTGTTGCTGTTGTCCTTTTCTTTGTCTTCCCCTTCACCTACTCTGAACCAGGAATCTTACGCAATTTCAGGAAAACACCCATCACCACTTCACCGCTAGAGGGAGAATTAGTCACATTATAATACCTGTTATTGAAGTAGCTCAAAGTATTTTTCAAAAACTAATGCTGTGCATACAGAGAACTGATGAAGAGTTAGTGTGCTTCTGTGTACATATGACTGTTGGGGCAAGAGAAGATGCAGGGCGCGGTCTGTACTAGTAAGCTGTCTCTGAGGGAGGGCAGGAGGGGAAAGACAGAGAGACCCCAGAGGGGCAGAGGGCTGCGCTGTGGGCGAGTTGGAAGGAGTCCTGAGGGTGCTGCACGTGATCCTGCCCGGGTGAGCCGTCCCTCTGCCCACAGTGTCCCGAGTGCCTTTGCTGTGGACTGAGCTGCCAGGCCTGTGGGCAGTGGTTGGCTCCCAGCAATCCATGTCCTTCTTCAACCCACTTCTTTTAAAGATGATAAAATTAATATTCTTGATAAATAAAATACCATTCTGTGACATTTTAGATTTGATAATGTTATTTATAAAAGTAAAAAGTCTTACCAGTAATTAAATGAAGCATATCACTTCTTGAATGTCCAAGGTTTTAAAGTTCCTATTGATGGTGAATATTCAGGGCAAAAAATCTGTGGCAATTTATAGTTCCTGCGGAATATATATATATTCTAAGCTTTATGTCAAGAAATAGAATTATAGTTTAATATTGTTGTTATCATTTAGTCACTGAGTTGTGTCCAGCTCTTTGTGACCACATGAACTTTAACCTACCAGGTTCCTCTGTGGGATTTTTCCAGGCAAGAGTAGTGGCATGGGTTGTCATTTCCTTCTCCAGGGGATCTTAGCCAAGGGAAAAGTTAAATGAATTCAATCTTCAAGATAAATGCCATATACTATTATCAAAACTTCATGTACGTGTATATATTCATACAGAATTAGGCTGATACTGCTCTGATCTATGTTAAAGCTAGTTAACACTCATTAAAAGACTCATGTACATACCATATGATATATACATAAGATTTTACAGATGTTATATATTATAGTTATGTTATAATATTATATTATGTTGTTGTTGTTTAGTTGCTAAGTTGTGTCCAACTTGGGCTTCTCCGGTGGCTTAGAGGTTAAAGCGTCTGCCTCCAATGCGGGAGACCCGGGTTCAAGCCCTGGGTTGGGAAGATCCCCTGGAGAAGGAAATGGCAATCCACTCCAGTATTCTTGCCTGGAGAATCCCATGGATGGAGAAGCCTAGTAGGTTACAGTCCACGGGGTTGCAAAGAGTCGGACACGACTGAGCGACTTCTTCTTACCTTACCTTACCTTTTGCAACCCCATGGACTGTAGTCCGCCAGGCTCTTCTGTGCATGGGATTCTCCAGGCAAGAATACTGGAATGAATTGCCATTTCCCTCTCCAGGGGATCTTCTCAACCCAGGGATCCAACCCATGTCTTCTGCATTAGAAGGAAGGTTTTTTACCACTAAGCTACCAGGGAAACCTACAGATAATTTAGACTATACTAAAAATTTACATCCAGACATCCTGGAATGTAAAGTCAAGAGGGGCTTGGGAAACATTACTATGAACAAAGCTAGTGGAGGTGATGGAATTCCAGCTAAACTATTTCAAATCCTAAAAGGTGATACTGTTAAAGTGCTGCTCAATATGCCAACAAATTTGGAAAACCTAACAGTGGCCACAGGACTGGAAAAGGTCAGTTTTCATTCCAATCCCAAAGAAGGGCAGTACCAAATAATGTTCAAACTACTGCACAATTGTGCTCATTTCACATGCTAGCAAGGTAATGTTCAAAATCCTTCAAGCTAGGCTTCAACAGAACAAGAATCGAGAACAGATACACAAGCTGAATTTAGAAAAGGCAGAGGAAGCAGAGATCAAATTGTGAACATTTGTTGGATCATAAAAAAAAGCAAGAGAATTCCAGAAAAACATCTGCTTCATTGACTATGGTAAAGCCTTCTGACTGTGGATCACAACAAACTATGGAAAATTCTTAAAGTGATGGGAATACCATACCACCTTACTTGTCCCCTGAGAAACCTGTATGCAGGTCAAGAAGCAATAGTCAGAACCAGATATGGAAAAACGGACTGGTCAAAACTGGGAAAGGAGTACATTCAAGGCTGTACATTGTCACCCTGCTTATTTAACTTATATACAGTGTGTGTGTGTGTGTGTGTTAGTTGCTCAGTCGTGTCCGACTCTTTGTGACCCCTTAGACTGCAGCCCATCAGGCTCCTCTGCCCATAGAATTCTCCACGCAAGAATACTGGAGTGGGTTGCCATTTCCTTCTCCAATAAGCAGAGTTCATCATGTGAAATGCCAAGCTGGATGAATCTCAAGCTGGTATCAAGATTGCTGGGAGAAATATCAGTAAATTCAGATATGTAGATGATACCACCCAAATGGCAGAAAGTGAAAAGGAACTAAAGAGCCTTTTGATGAAAGTGAAAGCAGAGAATGTAAAAGCTGGCTTAAAAATCAATGTGCAAAAAACGAGGATCATGGAATCCATCACTTCATGGCAAATAGATGGGGAGAAAAGGAAACACTGACAAATTTTATTTTCTTGGGCTCCAGAATCACTGCAGACAGTGACTGCAGCCATGAAATTAAAAGATGCTTGCTTCTTGGAATAAAAGCTATGAACAACCTAGACAGCATATTAAAAAGCAGAGATGTCACTTTGCTGACGAAGGTTTGTGTAGTCAAAAATATGGTTTCTCAAGTAGTCATGTATGGATTGGAGAGCTGAACTATAAAGAAGGCTGAGAGCTGAAGAATTGATGCTTTTGAATTGTGGTGGATAAGACTCTTGAGAGTCCCATGGCCAGCAAGGAGCTCAAACCAGTCAATCCTAAAGGAAATCAACCCCGAATGTTCATTGGAGACTTTGGCCATCTGATGAGAAGAGCCAATTCTTTGGAAAAGACCCCGATGTTGGGAAAGATTGTGGGCAGGAGGAGAAGGGGGCAACGGTGGATGAGGTAGTTGGATGGAATCATCAACTCAAGGGACATGAGTTTGAACAAACTCCAGGAGACAGTGAAGGACAGGGAAGCCTGGTATGGTGTAGTCCATGGGGTCACAGATAGTTGGACACGACTGAGTGAGTGAACAATGACAAAAATTAACAAAAAATATATGTCCCAGAAGCCAACTGCCTTGTGAGGTTGTTGCCTTTTTGGGTCCCATCTGGAAAGCAAAACAGAAACGAGCTTCTACTTAATCAGGACAAATAAACCTCAATGCAATTTTCTGTTTTCTATTTTGTTATCTTTTGTGAAGGAAGATATGTCATTATGGTACACATACTGACAAGCCATGAAGGAAGCAGTTTGCTTGTTTTTTTTGTGTGTGTGACAGGCTTTTTTGCATTGGTAAATGGCAGGCCTCCTGGAAGTGCTGCTTTGAAAAGGAGATTCTCCTCTTTTCAGGCCCAAATTGCTGTGCTCCTGAGATGGCCTCACTCACTAAAGAAACTACCTTGTCATTTTGAGGCCTTTCCATTCAAGTACACCCGGGAGAGGTGGCTGTCAGGCTCAGCCCTTCTTGGGACAGATTCTGATGCTCAGCATTCATTTGGATTCATCTATTAAAGGGCCAAATGCTAAAGACATGTTAGAAAGATTTTAATTTTTGTAATACCAGACCACCTTACTTGCCTCCTGAGAAACCTATATGTAGGTCAAGAAGCAACAGTAAGAAAAGGACATGGAACTCTGGACGGGTTGAAAATTGAGAAAGGAATACGTCAAGGCTATATATTGTCAACCTACTTATTTAACTTATATGCAGTGTACATCATGAGAAATGCTGGGCTGGATGAAGCATAAGCTGGAATCAAGATTGCCAGGAGAAATATCAATAGCCTCAGATGTGCAGATGACACCACCCTTATGGCAGAAAGAGAAGAGAAACTAAAGAGCTCTTGATGAAGGCTAAAGAGGAGAGTGAAAAAGCTGGCTTAAAACTAAGCATTCAAAAAGATGAAGATCATGGCATCACTTCATGGCAAATAGATGAGGAGAGAATGGAAACAGTGAGAGACTTTATTTTCCTGGGCCCTGAAGTCACCGCAGGTGATGACTGCAGCCATGAAATTGAAAGAGACTTGCTCCTTGGAAGAAAAGCTGTGACAAACCTAGACAGCATATTAAAAAGCAGAGACATTACTTTGCCAACAAAGGTCCATATAGTCAAAGCCATGGTTTTCCCAGTAGTCATATATAGGTGTGAGAATTGGACCATGAAGGCTGAGTGCCAATGAATTGATGCTTTTGAACTGTGGTGTTAGAGAAGACTCTTGAGATTCCCTTGGACTGCAAGGAGATCCAACCAGTCCATCCTAAAGGAAATCAATCCTGAATATGATGCTGAAGTTGAAGCTCCAATACTTTGGCCACCTGATGTGAAGAGCTGACTCATTAGAAAAGACCTTGATGCTGGGAAAGATTGAAGGCAGGAGAAGAGGATGACAGAGGATGAGATGGTTGGATGGCATGAGTTTGAGTAAGCTTTGGGAGATGGTGAAGGACAGGGAAGCCTGGTGGGCTGCAGTCCACGGGGTTGCAAAGAGTCAGACACAACTGAGTGACTAAACAATAACAACAAGCCTGCTCTGTACGAGGTGAATCAGTTTGTGTGGTAGGAGGTATGTGAAATCACCAGAGAGTATTTACCAACCAATATCTCTTCCTTGGCACCCCACATGGGTGCTGGCCAAGGATATCACCTCCTTATGTCCCTATGTCTGCCTAGACCAAAGGTGCTCCATGAGAAGCACAGAGTCAGACTCAACTATTTTCAATGAGTGCATTCTGCAGAAGCTGTTCACCTTAAGCTAAAATGAGGTCTTGGCAATGAGAAGTGGAGCTGCCAGTTGTTTTTGCCTTGACCTTCAGAAGATCTCAAGGTTGATATAAGGAAGGCTGACTCTCTGCTTATTGGCCTTCATGTATTGGATTACTTATTATGATGTCTATGATTTAACATGGACTTGGAATTTTTTATGACATTTAATGAAAGGATCATGTTATGTTAATAGCACTGGCATTCTTCTTATTGGATTCCTTTTTGTGTGTTTTGTTTTACTTTTAAGATTTTAGAGGTAATTTTTTGAATGGACTGAGTGTACTGGGGATTTTCTACCTATTTCAGTGGTGCTTGGGTGGGCCAAAGCTTAAGACATTTCCTGGAATCATTGCTACAACTTACATGTTACACTTTGTGCTGAAATTATAGGACCAGGAAGGTGGAAGAAGATGAATATGAAGATTCATCATCAAACCAAAAGTGGGTCTTGGCTCCGAAATCCCAAGACACAGATGTGACTCTTATTCTCAACAAGTTGCTAAGAGAATATGATAAGAAGCTGAGGCCAGATATTGGAAGTAAGTGATGTTTGCTAGTTTAGTAGGAAACATAGTGTGATATATTTTTAAAGTTTTAATTTTAAATAATTATGAATTTTCAGAAAGTTGCAAAGGTAGTGCAGAGTCACGCAATTCATGGGTGTTGAACTAAGAGTTGACATTGGCAGAGTGTGTGTACATGGCTCCACATTGTCTTGTCACATGTGGATCTGTGTAATGATACTATAATTGAGATGCAGAACAGTTTCATCACCATGAAGTTTCCCTTCCTGCTATTGCTTTAGAGTCTCATCTGTTTTGCTCCTCCAAAATTTCTAACCTGTCAACCAGTAATTTAGTCTTTATTTCTATGATTTTGTCATTTTGAGAATGGAGCCTATGTGCAGTCATTTAGCACATGACTTTTTGAGGTTGGCTTTTCTTTCCTCAGCAAAGTGATTTTGGGATCCATTCAAGTTGTTGCATGTATCAATAGTTTGTTTTACTTATTGCTAAGTGATCTTCCATGCTATGGATGGACCATAGTTTGTTTAATGTTTGTTGAGGAACATATTGGTTATTCCCAGTTTTTGTCTATTACAAATAAAATGACTGTGTGCATTAGTAAGCACACAGTTTTTTTTTTCCCCAATCTATATATTACTTTTTCACTTCCAATGTATATTTTGAAATATAAACTCTATGAATTTTAATATAGTTGAACATAATGATCATTTCTTTAAAATATTATCTGTACTGATAACATGAAAATATTTTCTTATGATTCAGAAGCTTTACTGTTTATTTTTTATTTATTTTATTTGGAGGCTAATTACATTACAATATTGTAGTGGTTTTGCCATACATTACACTAATCAGCCATGAGTGTACATGTGTTCCCCATCCTGAACCCCCTTCCCACCTCCCTCCCCATCCCTCAGGGTCATCCCGGTGAACCAGCCCTGAGCACCCTGTCTCATGCATTGAACCTGGACTGGCGATCTATTTCATATATGATAATATGCAAGTTTCGATGCTATTCCCTCAAATCATCCCACCCTCGCCTTCTCCCAAAGAGTCCAAAAGACTGTTCTATACATCTATGTCTCTTTTGCTGTCTCGCATATAGGGTTATCATTACCATCTTTCTAAATTCCATATATATGCTTTAATATACTGTATTGGTGTTTTTCTTTCTGGCTTACTTCACTCTGTATAATAGTCTCCAATTTCATCCACCTCATTAGAACTGATTCAAATGCATTCTTTTTAATGGCTGAGTAATACTCCATTGTGTATATGTACCACAGCTTTCTTATCCACTCTTCTGCTGATGGACATCTAGGTTGCTTCATGTCCTGACTATTATAAACAGTGCTGTGATGAACCTTGGGGTACACGTGTCTCTTTCAGTTCTGGTTTCCTCGGTGTGTATGCCTAGCAGTGGGATTGCTGGGTCATATGGCAGTTCTATTTCCAGATTTTGAAGGAATCTCCACACTGTTCTCTATAGTGGCTGTACTAGTTTGCATTCCCACCAACAATGTAAGAGGGTTTCCTTTTCTCCACACCATCTCCAGCATTTATTGTTTGTAGACTTTTGGATCGCAGCCATTCTGACTGGCGTGAAATGGTACCTCATTGTAGTTTTGATTTGAATTTCTCTGATAATGAGTGATGTTGAGCATCTTTTCATGTGTTTGTTAGCCATCTGTATGTCTTCTTTGGAGAAATGTCTGTTTAGTTCTTTGGCCCATTTTTTGATTGGGTTGTTTATTTTTCTGGAATTGAGATGCAGGAATTGCTTGTATATTTTGAGATTAATTCTTTGTCAGTTGATTCATTTGCTATTATTTTCTCCCATTCTGAAGGCTGTCTTTTCACCTTGCTTATAATTTTCTTTGTTGTGCAAAAGCTTTTAAGTTTAATTACATACCATTTGTTTATGTTTGCTTTTTATTTCCGTTACTCTGGGAGGTGGGTCACACATCCTGCGGTGATTTATGTCCGAGAGTGATTTGCTTATGTTTTCCTCTAGGAGTTTTATAGTTTCTGGTCTTACGTTTAGATCTTTAATCCATTTTGAGTTTCTATTTCTGCTTTATTGACTATGCCAAAGCCTTTGACTGTGTGCACCACAATAAACTGTGGAAAATTCTGAAAGAGATGGGAATACCAGACCACCTGACCTGCCTCTTGAGAAATCTGTATGCAGGTCAGGAAGCAACAGTTAGAACTGGACATGGAACAACAGACTGGTTCCATATAGGAAAAGGAGTGCGTCAAGGCTGTATATTGTTACCCTACTTATTTAACTTATATGCAGAGTACATCATGAGAGATGCTGGGCTGGAGGAAGCACAAGCTGGAATCAAGATAGCCGAGAGAAATATCAATAACCTCAGATATGCAGATGACACCACTCTTATGGCAGAAAGTGAAAAAGAACTAAAGAGCTTCTTGATGGAAGTGAAAGGGGAGAGTGAAAAAGTTGGCTTAAAGCTCAACATTCAGAAAACTAAGATCATGGCATCCAGCCCCATCACTTCATGGCAAACAGATGGGGAAACAGTGGAAACAGTGTCTGACTTTATTTTTCTGGGCTCCAAAATCACTGCAGATGGTGACTGCAGCCATGAAATTAAAAGACGCTTACTCCTTGGAAGGAAAGTCATGACCAACCTAGACAGTATATTCAAAAGCAGAGACATTACTTTGCCAACAAAGGTCCGTCTAGTCAAGGCTATGGTTTTTCCAGTGGTCATGCTAGGATATGAGAGTTGGACTCTAAGGAAAGCTGAGCACCGAAGAGTTGATGCTTTTGTGGTGTTGGAGAAGACTCTTGAGAGTCCCTTGGACTGCAAAGAGATCCAACCAGTCCATCCTTAAGGAGATCAGTCCTGGGTGTTCATTGGTAAGACTGATGTTGAAACTGAAACTCCAATACTGTGGCCACCTGATGCGAAGAGCTGACTCATTTGAAAAAACCCTGATGCTGGGGAAGATTGAGGGCAGGAGGAGAAGGGGACAACAGAGGATGAGATGGTCGATGGCATCACCTACTCGATGGACATTGGTTTGGGTAGACTCCGGGAGTTGATGATGGACAGGGAGGCCTGCTGTGCTGCAGTTAATGGGGTCGTAAAGAGTCGGACGTGACTGAGCAGCTGAACTGAACTGAACTGATGATGTTAGAAAGTGTTCTCGTTTCATTCTTTTACAAGTGGTTGACCAGTTTTCCCAGCACCACTTGTTAAAGAGATTGTCTTTTCTCCATTGTATATTCCTGCCTTCTTTGTCAAAGATAAGGTGTCCGTAGGTGTGTGGAATTATCTTTGGGCTTACTATTTTGTTCCATTGATCTATATATCTGTCTTTATGCCAGTACCATACTGTCTTGATGACTTTACCTGTGTAGTATAGCTTGAAGTCAGGCAGGTTGATTCCTTCAGTTCCAGTCTTTTTTTTCAAGATTGCTTTGGCTATTTGAGGTTTTTTGTATTTCCATACAAATTGTGAAATTATTTGTTCTAGTTCTGTGAAAAAATACCGTTGGTAGGTTGATAGGGATTGCACTGAATCTATAGGTTGCTTTGGGTAGTATACTCATTTTCACTATATTGATTTTTTCCAATCTATGGACATGATATATTTCTCCATCTATTTGTATCCTCTTTGATTTCTTTCATCAGTGTTTTATAGTTTTCTATATATAGGTCTTTTGTTTAGTTAGGTAGATATATTCCTAAGTATTTTATTCTTTTCATTGCAATGGTGAATGGAATTGTTTCCTTAATTTCTCTTTCTGTATTCTCATTGTTAGTGTATAGGAATGCAAGGGTTTTCTGTGTGTTAATTTTATATCCTGCAACTTTACTATATTCATTGATTAGCTCTAGTAATTTTCTGGTTGGAGTGTTTAGGATTTTCTATGTAGAGGATCTAGTCATCTGCAAACAGAGTTTTATTTCTTCTTTGGCAATCTGGACTCCTTTTACTTCTTTTTCTGCTTTAACTGCTGTTTCCAAAACTTCCAAAACTATGTTGAATAGTGGTGGTGAGAGTGGGCACCCTTGTCTTGTTCCTAACTTTAGGGGAAATGCTTTCAATTTTTCACCATTGAGGATAATGTTTGCTCTGGGTTTGTTATATATAGCTTTTATTATGTTGAGGTATGTTGCTTCTATTCCTGGTATCTGTGTGGATGTAAGGTTTTATTCTTTGGGATAAATTCCCAGGAATGTGATTGCTAGGTCCTGTGATAAATATTGGTTTATTTTTTCAAGAAGTTGTCAAACTCTTTTCCAAAGTTTATATACCATTTTCTATCCCACTGTCAAGGTGTGAGAGATCTAGTTTCTCTGTATCTTCACCAGCAGTTGGTACTGTCACAGGTTTTTGTTTTAGCTACTCTAGTATGTGTATGTCCAATAGTTTGATATTGCCTTGTTGTCTTGATTTACATTTTCCTGATTGTTGGTGGTATTGAATTCTCTTTATGCACTTATTTACCAATAGTATATCTTCTTCATCAAAATGTTTCCTCATATTAGTTGCTGCATTAAAAGTTGGAGTATTTTGCTTTATTTATTTTTTTCACCTGCCTTGTTAAGTGTTCTTCCTATAGTCTAGATATGATTCCTTTGCCAGATGAAGTGTTCAGATTTTTTTCCCTCTTTGTATGGCTTCCCCCCCCCCATCCTTTTAGTAGGGTCTTTCAGAGAAGAAAAGTTTTTAATATTGAGGAAGTCCAATTTATTGATTTTCTTTTTACTTTTTATAGAATATACTATTTGTGTGTGTGGCAAGCACTTATTTGGTTTCCTTTTAATTGGAGGGTAATTGCTTTACAATATTGTGTTGGTCTCTGCCGTACATCAGCATGAATCAGCCATAGGTGTATGTATGTGCCCTCCCCTTTGAAGCCCCCTCCCACCTTCCACCCCATCCTGCACTCTAGGCTGTCACAAATAGTGCTGCAATGAACATGGGGATATATATGTCTTTTTCAGTTATGGTTTCCTCAGGGTACATGCCATGTAGTGGGATTTTGGGTCATATGGTAACTTTAATCCTAGTTTTTAAAGGAATTTCTATACTGTTCTCCATAGTAGCTATTATCAGTTTACATTCCTGCCAACAGTGGAAATGTATACTTTTAGAGTAATGTCTAAGAGCTCTTCATAAATCCCTAGCTCCTAAATATTTTTTCCTATTTTCTTCTAAAAGTTTTAATATATGTTTTACATTTAACTCATTTTCAGCTTTGAATTAATTGTTATAGAAAATCAATGTGTGAGGTTTATAGCTAAGTTTGTTTCTTTTCCTTTTGCTTATGAATCTCTAGTTACTTTATTATCACTTGTTGAAAAAGTGATAATATCCTATCCTTCCTCTTTGACTTATGTTTGCACATTTATTAGAAGTCAGCTCAACATCTGTGGGCTGTTTCTGGTTTCTCTAATTTCTTCCATTTATCTATGTGTCTATCGTTGTGTCAACCTGCAGTCTTGATTATTACAGCTATGTATGATAAGTCTTGGAATTGGGTGGAATTAATTCAGTCACTTTATTTTTAAAATTTATTTTATTACATATTTTCTATATGAATTTTAGAGCTATCTTATCTATAAGTGCAAAAAAATATATCTCATGTTAAGCCTTTATATCAGTTTGGGAAGAATTGACATCTTTATTGTGCTGAGTATTTTAATCCATAAACATGGTATATCTTTCTGTTTATTTAGATCTTGTTTATTTTCTTACATTCAATGTTTTGCAGTTTTTAGTATACAAGTTCTAAAAATATTTTGTTAGATTTTCACCTAAGTGTTTCACAGTGTTGGAGTGCTTGTAAATAGTACTATATTTTAAAATTTATTTTCTCTGTGTTCATTGCTAGTCTACAGAAATATGGTTACCTTATATAAGTTAATGTTGTGTCCTCTGACTTGCCAAACTCACTTACTAATTTTAGGAAATTTTTTTTGATAGGTTCCTTGAGAATTTCTGTGTACATCATCATGTCATCTGCAAATGAGACCTATTTCTTGCTTCCCAATCTGTATGCCTCTTATTACTGTTCTTCTTGCCTTATTTCACTGGCTAGCACTACCAATGCTACAGGAATAGTGGTAGTGTGAGTGGACATCTTGCTTTGTTCCAGATATTAGAGGAAAAGTATTCAGTCTTCACTGTTAAGTGTGATGTTAGCTAGATATATTTTATGTATATTCTTCACTAAGTTGAGAAAGTTCCTTCTATTTCTAATTTTCTGAAAAAAATTTTTTTAAAATCAGGAATGGGTATTGAACTTTGCCAAATAATTTTCTGCATTAATTGATAGGCAATGTGCTTTTTTTTTTTTTAAAGGCAGCTAATACAGCAAGTCCCCTACCTATGAACAAGTTTCATTCTGAGAGTGTGTTCATAAGCCCAGTTTGTTCACAAGTACAGCAGTGTTAGCCTAGGTTCCCAACTAACACAATTGGCTATATAGTACTGTACTGCAATAGATTTATAATACTTTCCACACAAATAATACATAAAAAACAAACACACACACAAATAAAACAATTTTAATCTTACAGTACAGTACCTTGAAAAGCACAATAGTTCAGTACAACAGGTGGCATACAGGGTGTGACATGGAGTGAACAGGCAAGAAAACATTACTGACTGGAGGAGTGTGAGAAGCGGGGAGACCGTAGAACTGAAAGATCGTTAGCAACAGAAGACAGAGGGCAAGCTGCAACTTCACATATGCCTAATGTTGATGGAACACACACTTGCATTTTTGAAAGTTTGCAGTTTGAAGGTTTATATGTAGGCATCCTGCTGTATGGTGAATTACATTGGTTGGTTTTCAGATATTGAACCAGCCTTGCATCCCTAGGATAAACCCCACCTAGTTATCATGTTTAAGAATAAATATTTAAAAAAAATTCTTTTTATATGTTGCTGTATTCTATTTGCTAATCCTTTACAATCCTTTTAATATCAGTGGGGCCAACAATAACGTTCCTTGCTTCATTCCTGATACTGGTAATTTGTGTTGTCATTTTTTTCTTTGTCATCTTGCTGGAGGTTGGTTCCACTGACCGTTTTGAAGAACCAACTTTGGTTTCATTATTTTTCTATTTTCAGTTTTATTACATTTTGCTTTTAATCTTTATTATTTACTTTCTTCTTTCTTGGATTTATTTTGCTCTTCTTTGAGGTAGCATTTAGAGTCTCAACTTGAGACTTCTAATGTAAGCATTTAGTGCTCTAAGTTGCCTGCTCTGTACTATTTTAGCTGTATCTCACAGATTTTGATGTTTGTGTTTTCATTTTCATTCAGTTCATGTATTTTTGACTACCCCTGAGATTTTTTTCCACTTTAGTTCATGTACTATTTAGAAGTATATTTTTTATTTCCAAATGTCTAGAAGTTTTTCTGTTATCTATTACTAATTTTTAGCTTAATTCCATTGTGGTTATAGAACATGCTCTTTATAAGTTCAAAAATTTTTACAGTTTGTTGCTATTTAATTTATGACCTGGGATATGTTTTTTTTTGTGACTGTTCCATGGGTGCTTGTAAAGAATTTGTATTCTTCTGTTACTGGAGGAATTGAATCTTGTTGTTTAATGGTTTTGTTGAGTTTTATATCTTTGCCAATTTTCTGTCTAGTTTTTCTATCATTTTTTTTTTTGATTTAACAATTGATAGATTAAAAAAGACCAAGACAAGAATAGTGTTCTTGGCCAGGAGAGAGATGCATGCCTGTTGATGGTGATGGTCAGAACGCTGAGGTTGTTGCGAACACGTTTTTTGTAGAGTACATCTGGACAATGGCCTGTTTCCCTCTTCTTCTTGGAGCTCAGTTTTACTTAGAGCCCTGCAGCTTGCCAGCCCTCATACTACCCTAGCTGCTGTCCCTGTGTTTTTCCAGATTTGAGGCTTACTCTCCAGTTATCTGTATCATGACATAGAATTACACCAGTCCCACTCAATAAGCATAGAATTTCAAAATCCTTATGTTGTAATGTGCAGGGGTCTTGGAGATGCATGTCCTGTGCAGTCCAGGAGCTGTCTTACTACCTTCCTGTGTCTCAGTTGCCTTTTCCATATGATGAAGCAGGGGAACAAAATACTCTTAAACTTCCTTCTTGTTTTAAGGTATTTATTTAGTGAGCAGTACATCAGATTACTATTGCACGGGTTCATAAATTCAATTGTGACCACAATTTTCCCATCATAAT
This sequence comes from Oryx dammah, assembly GCF_014754425.2. Classification (NCBI taxonomy): domain Eukaryota; kingdom Metazoa; phylum Chordata; class Mammalia; order Artiodactyla; family Bovidae; genus Oryx; species Oryx dammah. The sequence continues at coordinate 64,613,973 of NW_024070200.1, read as the reverse complement.
TACATAAAAGGCCTACCCAGTATGGAAAGTATGCAGCAATTATGCATTTATATGGAAAGGGAAGACTGAGAAAATGTTACTAATTTCCTCATTAATTTTCAAACTGTGCTTGACCTTAGCACAGAGATAATAAGACTCACCGTTTGCCCTTCCGGGTAAGTTTAGTCCAATTGGTCCTTTGCTTATCTTATGCTAGAACTTAGCAAAGGGCCTTCCATACATGGTGTTATTCATTACCACATTCATCATCTGAGAGGGAAAGTTGGACACGGGTAGAAAGTGGGTGAGTTTGGCATCCAACCCAGATCTCTCTGATTGTAGTTAGATCACTGCTGTATTTATAGAAAATGCAAGGCAAGCCCATTCAAAATTGGATTTCCCATTACACACTCATATGACAATACTTTGAAGGGAATATACTAAGACTTTGTCATGTTCAGCAAGCAAGCAGAAATCTCAATTAAAAGATTTCATTTTTCCTTTATTACATAAGGAATCATGAATTTTCCAAATGAAACAGCATAATGAAAAAACTGATATTTCTTTTTTAGAAGGCAACTCTTCTAAAGCCTCATGCCACTTGGTCCTTGGAAGTCATCTTCATATATGGGAAGAGCTCTGTGGTTTTTGCATGAAAAAGGTTTAAAAAACAACTAAATATAAAACTACATAGCAGATGCTCTTCTTTGGTTTCATGACTTGAAAGTTCACCATGCACACTGTCATGGCCCTGGGGCAGCAGAGTGACCTGAGGATCTCTGGGTTCCTTAGGACTCCTCTTCCTGTCTCACGTAAATGCTAAATAACGTCTGAATGGCAGAATCCAGCAACTTGCTGATATTCAGTAACTGCCCAGGGACACAATTCCCCTGTAACTCTTCAGTATCTAAAAGATACCAAATTAGACACCATTTTAATTCATGTTTAGAAGGGCTTTAAGGGATAATTTACTGCAAATATATGAATTTCTTTTCATACGATTTTTATTCACATGTAGAATATTTTATTTGTTGTAGCCATTGTGTCTCCTTATCAAGGTGTAGTCTCTTTAATCCGTGCAGTGTTGTGCGTGGATTTATCAGTTGTTTGTTGTAATTACCAGTTTATTTGCTCCCCTTCCTTATCAGTCCTGCCACCCTCAGCCAGCCAGCCCACATTTTCTGGGTATCCACTCTGCATGTAGCCCTGGCCTGTGGACACATGGGGAACTGCCCTGACACCGCCTTCACTCAGGTTCTTCTGAGTGGGAGGGGGAGAAGAAGGGGTTCTCAGGTAGCATCTAGGATTGGTAATGTTGTTCCCACTTTGGAGTAAAGCAGGCCTGTTAAGGCTCTCCCTGGCTTAAGCTCCTTGAAAACGTCACTTGTTTGTAGGATAAAGTCTAAGCACCTTCACCACTTTGATGTGTCACACCTCTCATGGACACCTAGCCTCCCATCTTCTTCATCTGTGTTCTCGCTCCAGCCTGAGATCCCCTTACCTGCTCTCCTGTTTCCTGTGTGGGGCACATTCCTGCCTCCCTTCCAGCCTTCATGTTTTCATCCATGGCCTACACCCCCTCACCTCCCTGCCAGGCTGGACCAAGTGTTTCTCCTTTGATTTCTTCTAGCATCAATTTTTCATCTTTTCCATGGGATTATTAAATTTTGAAGGAATGTCCTGAGGATGGCATAATGTGGTATAACTGTGAGACACTTTCTGTAACATTTTTGTGTGCTTTTCACAAGTCTACAGCTGAGAACTGTTCCCTAGGACACAGTTCCTAATTCCTAACTTTAGATGTGTTGGTTTATCTTGCCATCTCCCATCATACGTAGTCCAACTGCATCAGCAAAGATATAACATCAGGAAAAAAAAAATAGCTCAACAGTAAATAGAATCACAGAGGCTCATTTATGTTACATAGAAGTAACATGTCCACGTTACTGTAATTAGTTTTCGTAATACAAATACAATAGCTTTCATAATGCAAATTGTGATCCTTGTGTTTTAAAAATACTGTTTTCCCAACTATTGTCTTTCCTCACTTCTCTAAATTATGGATGTATCTGTTTTAGTTCCACATCTTTAACTATCCATCACTCTAAGTAATACTTCAGCTGTGTCCTTTGCTAGTTCAGGGCTATGCAGGGTGTCATTTATCTTGGCAACAAATCTTGTCATGTGGGCTCAATAAGGCTGGAGGAGGATAAACCTTTTAATAAGACAGTTGTGAAAAGGAAGGTTTAATGATCTGAGTAAAATTTCCCCCCTTCAGGGTTTCAAGAAATTTGAGGCACTCTCCTGAAAATAGATTATTATAGTGTCTTGCCACTCACACTGGTCACTGAACCCAGGGTGGATAAAGTGCAACCGAGGAAGCTGGAAGAAGACTCAAGGAGCTGTGGGGACTGCAGAAATGTTCATTCTCTCTGGGCAGCAGCAGCCAGGAGTCTCCAAAGACTACTTAAACACTAAGGCGGACAAATGTGGCCCATGGCCAAGAGGGCACACAGGCACAGTGCTACTAAGGTCAGCAGTGTCATTGTTTACAAGACGTAAGGTATGAGGGCGTGAGAGAGTGGGGCAGGAGAGCCTGACTGAGGCAGTGTTGTCAGTTAATTTCTCCACATATAGAATACAAATTCCCTCCATAATCTGTCAGTCTATGCAAAGTGCAGTCAATGCTGGGAAAAATAGAATTGCCTTTGAAAGGTGAATGAACACAATGAAGGCATGCACAGTGTATAGAGATGACCCACAGGCTCATTTCATTCAGGCAGAACATTTGAAAATTCTCCTTTTGGCTGTGTCCGTAGCCAAAGGGATTTATTTTTGTCCCTCTTCTTCAGGTGTTTGCACATCTGGATTTCTTTTTCAGGCTTCCCTAAAGCTTATTTTCTGAGTTTAATGAGAACTTCTTCTAAATGTGGATCGAGGAGCATCTAGTGTGAGAGGAAGCTGATGACATGGGTGAGGACGTGCCTCTGTGGGGGAAGACAGGCCCCCAGCTGCTCCTGGTCAGGGGTGCCCGTGGGCCCCAGTGGAGTCAGAGCCGGAGAGCAAACACCACTGGCCTTTCTTTCCTTTGGGCTTGTGGAGTGGCTGTGGCAGCCTGGCACCAACTCAGGCACTGCCGTGACTCAGGCAGACTGCATGGAGCCCTGTATGAGGAGCTGCTGCCCTTGCTGGGGTCATGTACTCAGTAACGTAGGAAGAAGGGAAATTACTAAATGATGGGGATATGATCCCCCATGGGACAGCTGTTGGTTCTGTTGCAGAATATCTGTGTTAAAAAACAAAAATAAATCATAAGTGGACTTTAAAGTATAATTTTTATTTTTTTCTCTGCTTTTTATTTTTTTTAAATTTTTATTTTTACTTTATTTTACTTTACAATACTGTATTGGTTTGCCATACATTGACAGGAATCCACCACAGGTGTACATGCGTTCCCAAACATGAACCCGCCTCCCACCACCCTCCCCATAACATCTCTCTGGGTCATCCCCATGCACCAGCCCCAAGCATCCTGTATCCTGCATCAGACATAGACTGGTGATTCATTTCTTACATGATAGTATACATGTTTAAGTGCCATTCTCCCAAATCATCCCACCCTCTCCCTCTCCCTCTGAGTCCAAAAGACTGTTCTACACATCTGTGTCTCTTTTGCTGTCTTGCATACAGGGTCATCATTGCCATCTTTCTAAATTCCATATATATGTGTCAGTATACTGTATTGGTGTTTTTCTTTCTGGCTTACTTCACTCTGTATAATAGGCTCCAGTTTCAGCCATCTCATTAGAACTGATTCAAATGTATTCTTTTTAATGGCTGAGTAATACTCCATTGTGTATATGTACCACAGCTTTCTTATCCATTCATCTGCTGATGGACATCGAGGTTGTTTCCATGTCCTGGCTATTATAAACAGTGCTGCGATGAACATTGGGGTACACGTGTCTCTTTCAATTCTGGTTTCCTCGGTGTGTATGCCCAGCAGTGGGATTGCTGGGTCATAAGGCAGTTCTATTTGCAATTTTTTAAGGAATCTCCACACTGTTCTCCATAGTGGCTGTACTAGTTTGCATTCCCACCAACAGTGTAGGAGGGTTCCCTTTTCTCCACACCCTCTCCAGCATTTATTGCTTGTAGACTTTTGGATCGTAGACATTCTGACTGGTGTGAAATGGAACCTCATTGTGGTTTTGATTTGCATTTCTCTAATAATGAGTGCTGTTGAGCACCTTTTCATGTGTTTGTTAGCCATCTGTATGTCTTCTTTGGAGAAATGTCTGTTTAGTTCTTTGGCCCATTTTTTGATTGGGTCGCTTATTTTTCTGGAATAGAGCTGCATAAGTTGCTTGTATATTTTTGAGATTAGTTGTTTGTCAGTTGCTTCATTTGCTATTATTTTCTCCCATTCAGAAGGCTGTCTTTTCACCTTGCTTATAGTTTCCTTTGTTGTGCAGAAGCTTTTAATTTTAATTAGATCCCATTTGTTTATTTTTGCTTTTCTTTCCAGAATTCTGGGGACTGGATCATAGAGGATCCTGCTGTGATTTATGTCAGAGAGTGTTTTGCCTATGTTCTCCTCTAGGAGTTTTATAGTTTCTGGTCTTACATTTAGATCTTTAATCCATTTTGAGTGTATTTTTGTGTATTGTGTTAGAAAGTGACCTAGCTTCATTCTTTTACAAGTGGTTGACCAGTTTTCCCAGCACCACTTGTTAAAGAGATTGTCTTTACTCCATTGTATATTCTTGCCTCCTTTGTCAAAGATAAGGTGTCCATATGTGTGTGGATTTATCTCTGGGCTTTCTATTTTGTTCCATTGATCTATATTTCTGTCTTTGTGCCAGTACCATACTGTCTTGATGACCGTGGCTTTGTAGTAGAGCCTGAAGTCAGGCAAGTTGATTCCTCCAGTTCCATTCTTCTTTCTCAAGATTGCTTTGGCTATTCGAGGTTTTTTGTATTTCCATACAAATCTTGAAATTATTTGTTCTAGTTCTGTGAAAAATATCGCTGGTAGCTTGATAGGGATTGCATTGAATTTGTAGATTGCTTTGGGTAGTATACTCATTTTCACTATATTGATTCTTCCAATCCATGAACATGGTATATTTCTCCATCTATTAGTGTCCTCTTTCATTTCTTTCATCAGTGTTTTATAGTTTTCTATATATAGGTCTTTAGTTTCTTTAGGTAGGTATATTCCTAAGTATTTTATTCTTTTCGTTGCAATGGTGAATGGAATTGTTTCCTTAATTTCTTTTTCTACTTTTTCATTATTAGTGTATAGGAATGTAAGGGATTTCTGTGTGTTGATTTTATATCCTGCAACTTTACTATATTCATTGATTAGCTCTAGTAATTTTCTGGTGGAGAGTTTAGGATTTTCTATGTAGAGGATCATGTCATCTGCAAACAGTGAGAGTTTTACTTCTTCTTTTCCAATTTGGATTCCTTTTATTTCTTTTTCTGCTCTGATTGGTGTGGCCAGAACTTCCAGAACTATGTTGAATAGTAGCGGTGAAAGTGGGCACCCTTGTCTTGTTCCTGACTTTAGGGGAAATGCTTTCAGTTTTTCACCATTGAGGATAATGTTTGCTGTGGGTTTGTCATATATAGCTTTTATTATGTTGGGGTATGTTCCTTCTATTCCTAAAGTATAATTTTTAAAGCAAACTTTATCATGGTGTTCTTTAATCATCTTTCAGTGAAAAATTATGAGCATAACTGTGTTACCGTAGAAATATGAATTGAATACTTAGAGACCATTGGTCACACACGCGTGTGATATCTCTGAGACAGGCCTGGCTCTGGCCACGGAAAGCCGGAGGAAGTTCCCATCTCTTCCTCCCCTGGTTCCTGGGTTGTGTAAATGCGACAACTCCTGCCAAGCCCTGCCAAGGCTTTGAGATTGATCACTGAATTTCAGAGAATTTTGAAATGTGTGAGTTCGATTCAGTCGCTCAGTCGTGTCCGACTGTTTGTGACCCCATGGACTGCAGCACGCCAGGCCTCCCTGTCCATCACCAACTCCAGGAGTCTGCCCAAACCCATGTCCATTGTGTCAGTGATGCCATCCAACCATCTCATCCTCCATCATCCCCTCCTCCTCCTGCCCTCAATCCTTCCCAGGATTAGGGTCTTTTCCAATGAGTCAGCTCTTTGCATCATGTGGCCAACGTATTGGAATTTCAGCTTCAATATCAGTCCTTCCAATGAATATTCAGGACTGATTTCCTTTAGGATGCACTGGTTGGATCTCCTTGCAATCCAAGGGACCCTCAAGAGTCTTCTCCAGCACCGCCACAGTTCAAAAGCATCAATTCTTCAGCACTCAGCTTTCTTTATAGTCCAACTCTCACATCCATGCATGACCACTGGAAAAACCATAGCCTTGACTAGACATATCTTTGTTGGCAAAATAATGTCTCTTGCTTTTTAATATGGTGTCTAGATTGGTCATAACTTTCCTTCCAAGGAGTAAGTGTCTTTTAATTTCATGGCTGCAATCACCATCTGCAGTGATTTTGGAGCCCCCCAAAATAAAGTCTGATACTGTTTCCACTGCTTCCCCATCTGTTTCCCATGAAGGGATAAATTCAGCCACTGTTTTTACTGTTTCCCCTTTCCCCATCTATTTGCCATGAAGTAATGGTCCCATCACTTCATGGGAAACAGATGGGGAAACAGTGGAAACAGTGTCAGACTTTATTTTTGGGGGCTCCCAAATCACTGCAGATGGTGACTGCAGCCATGAAATTAAAAGACGCTTACTCCTTGGAAGAAAAGTTATGACCAACCTAGATAGCATATTGAAAAGCAGAGACATTACTTTGCCAACAAAGGTCCGTCTAGTCAAGGCTATGGTTTTTCTAGTGGTCGTGTATGGATGTGAGAGTTGGACTATGAAGAAAGCTGAGCACTGAAGAATTGATGCTTTTGAACTGTGGTGTTGGAGAAGACTCTTGAGAGTCCCTTGGACTGCAAGGAGATCCAACCAGTCCATTCAGAAGGAGATCAGCCCTGGGATTTCCTTGGACGGAATGATGCTAAAGCTGAAACTCCAGTACTTTGGCCACCTCATGGGAAGAGTTGACTCATTGGAAAAGACTCTGATGCTGGGAGGTATTGGGGGCAGGAGGAGAAGGGGACAACCAAGGATGAGATGGCTGGATGGCATCACTGACTTGATGGACGTGAGTCTGAGTGAACTCTGGGAGTTGATGATGGACAGCGAGGCCTGGCGTGCTGTGATTCATGGGGTCACATAGAGTCAGACATGACTGAGCGACTGAACTGAACTGAACTGAATGAGACCAGATGCCATGATCTTCATTTTCTGAATGTTGAGCTTTAAGCCAACTTTTTCACTCTCTTTCACTTTCATCAAGAGGATCTTAGTTCTTCTTCACTTTCTGCCATAAGGGTGGTGTCATCTGCATATCTGAGGTTATTGATATTTCTCCTGGCAATCTTGATTCCAACGTGTGCTTCCTCCAGCCCAGCATTTCTCATGATGTATTCTGCATAGAAGTTAAATAAGTAGGGTGACACTATACAGCCTTGACGTACTCCTTTTCCTGTTTGGAACCAGTCTGTTGTTCCATGTCCAGTTCTAACTATTGCTTCCTTACCTGCATACAGATTTCTCAAGAGGCAGATCAGGTGGTCTGGTATTCCCATCTCTTTCAGAATTTTCCAGTTTATTGTGATCCACACAGTCAAAGGCTTTGACATAGTCAAATGTGTGAAGAAAATGTGTGAAGGGCCATACAAAATTAAATATTTAGCAGTCATGATTTATATTGGTTCTATAGAATGGTCCGTCATCCTGATGGGTTTTATATTTTAAGAAATTGAGAGGAATGAAGTATGAAGGTTGATGGGCAGGTGCTTGTAGAGGCAGAGGGAGTTGGAGGTAGGGTGGGGAATACTTTGAGGTCCCTGCAGCATAGCACACTGGTAGGTCACTGTCTAACTGCCTCACCAGGGCACTGATTTTTGGATGACTGCTCTGACTAACTCAAGCCAAACTGTCTTTTTCCTTTCTTGCGGCACAGCAGATGACTGTCTCAACTGAACGTTTAGGTTAGCCTGGGTATTCCTCACCTAAAAAAGCACAGCATACTCTACAGACTGGTGAGTTGTCATTTCCGAGCAATTACTGTATATCCAGAAAATAATTCGAGTGTATTCACTCCCCTCTCAGCACAGATGTGGGAGGAGAGGAAGCAGGCACTCTTAATTGCTGTGCTTGAAGCAAGAGCTATTACTGTAGCCTTAGCCAACTCTCGCTCACAGAGTTAATTCAAATGCATAAGGGAGGTGGAGAAAAAGGTTTCTGGAGAAATTATACCTGTCATCTCCTTGAGAGACTGTTTAGGCATCAGGAGGATGCTGAGTGAAGGGCCATTACCTCAGCCCAATGCATTCTGGTAGGCGACCCTTCCCTGTGTGTTCCCCCGCCTTCACACACATACCTCACCCCCGTGGCACGCTTACCTAAGGCTTCATTCTATGTAAGACAAGACTGTATGCATGCAGTTTGGTAAAAATGCTTTTAACTAGGCTGTTTTTTTTTCTTACAGAGAGCATATAATGAGGTTTCAATGTATAAGTATTTCCTTTTTTCTCATGTGTAATTTGGTAAATAACTCAGGTCACGTGTTCCTAGGAATAATCTAATGATTGCACTTGATTTGAATATGCAGTTCAGCTTATAGACTAACAAATTATTTATTTCTTATGTTTATTCATTACCACTGTAGGAGTTGAGCAGATTAGCTTCTGGTAGATTAGAGAGTATTTGAGTGAGAAAAAATCTGAATTCAATGGGTTCTTCTACCCGTTACCAGCAGATTCCCTGACGTCACTGATAGAGCTTTCCATCTCTAAATGGAATAATTAAAATGACATCTGAGTCCTGTTGTAAGAGTTGTAGCCTGTAAGTCTTGGCCAGTAGAGAGAATAGAAAGTAACTGGAGCCTTGTGTCCCTAAACCCACATGCTGTCACAACTCCAGTTTCAGCTTGGTTTGTGAGCTCCACTGTCGTGACAGTCTGTCTTAGACTGAGACTTCTGTTGAGTATCAGCATTGCCTCATTCTGTAACTAATATCCTGATCCAAAAGATCTCACAGACACTCTTATAAAGTATTATTGAGCAATGCCAATGAGGTCATTAACCTACTAATTCACATTTGAGAGCAGATACGGATGTAGTAGTCACAGTTTTCAGGTTGATCCCCTTTGCCTGTCTCACTCTCTGCTTGCCCTGCCCCTTTCACTCTGGCAACCACTGCTCTGTTCTCTGTATCCATGTGTGTGTATTTGTGTTGTTTTGTCTGAGAATTTATTTTTTTTTATTATGGTTTATTACTGAATATTGAATATAGTTCCCTATTCTATACAGTAGGAGCTTGTTGTTTATTTTATATACAGTACTATTTATCTGCGAATCTCAAACTCCAGATTTACTCCTCTTCCACCCGCGTTTGCCTTTGGTGACAGTAAGTTTGTTTTCTGTGTCTGTGAGTCTCTTTATGTTTTATCAATAAGTTCGTTTGTATCGTATTTTAGATTGCACGTGTATGTGGTATCCCGTGACATTTGTCTTTCTGTCTGACTTGCTTCACTTGGTTGGTATGATAATCTCCAGGTCCATCTGTGTTGTTGCAGATGGCATCAGTGCATGATTTTTGTGGTTGAGTGATATTCTTTTGTGTATCTGTGCCACATATTTGTTCATTCATCTGGCAGTGGACATTTAGGTTGTTTCAGTGCCGTGGCTGTTTGTAAATAGTGCTGCTGTGAGTACTAGGCTGCATCTATCTTTTTGAATTAGAGTTTTCTTCAGATATATGCCCAGAGTTAGGATTGCTGGGTTTTATGGCAACTCTAGTTTTTTACGATTTCTCCATATTGTTTTTCATAGTGGTCGCACCAATTTACATTCTAACCAATGATGTAAGAGGATTCCCTTTTCTCCACACTCTCCAGGATTTATTATTTGTAGACTTTATGTTGATGGCCATTCTGATAGATCTAAGGGGATACCTCATTGTAATTTTGATTTGCATTTCTCTAATAATTAGCCATGTTGAGCATCTTTTCATGGGCCTGTTGGTCATCTTTGTATCTTCTTTGGAGAAATATCTATTTAGGTGTTCTGCCCATTTTTTCATTTTTTTTTTATGTTATTGATTGTGTGAACTGTTTGTATATTTTAGAAATTAATCCTTTGTTGGTCACAGTGTTTGCAAATATTTTTTTCCCATTCTGGTTACCTTATTTTTTTTTTATGATTTCCTTTGCTGTGCAAAGGATTGAAAGTTTTATCAGGTCTCATTTGCTTATTTTTGCTTTTTTTAAAATTGCCTTGAGAAGCTAATCTAAGAAAGCATTGCTGCAACTTAGAGAATGTTCTGTGTGTGTTCTTTTCTAGAAGTTTAATGATGTCAAATCTTATATTTATATAAACTTTTAAGCCTTTTTGAGTTTATTTTTGCATATGTCTGAAGTGTTCTAACTTCACTGACTTATGTGTAGCTTTCAAGATTTCCTGACACCACTTACTGAAGAGACTGTCTTTTCTCCATTGTATATTCTTGCCTTCTTTGTTGAAGATTGACTGTAGGTGTGAATTTATTTCTGGCATTTGTTTTAAAAATTACAATTATGAGTGAAATCATACAGCATTTGTCTTTCTGTCTGACTTATTTCACTATGCAGAATACCCTCAAGGCCCATCCAGGGTGTCACACATGGAAAGATTTCATCTGTTATTTTGGCTGTACCCTGCAGCTTGAGGGATTTCAGTTATCTGACCAGGGATTGCACTTGGGTCTGCAGCAGTGAGAGCACATTGTCCTAACCACTGGGCTGCCAGAGGATTCCCAGGTTTCATCATTCTTAAGGCTGAGTAGTACTCCATTGTGTATGTGTGTATGTGTCCACCTGTACACACATGCTGTGTCTTCTTTATCCGCCTGTCTGTTGATGAGCACTTGTTTCCAGATCTTGGCTACTGTAACTAATGCTGCAGTGAACATAGTGCATACATTTTTGAATGAGTGCTTTTTCTATTCTTTGGATATATACTTAAGAATGGGATATCTTGATCATATGGTAGTTCTATTCTTAGTTTTTTGAGGAATTTCCATACTGTTTTCCATAGTGGCTACACCAGTTTACATCCCCACCAACACTCTTCTCCATATCCTTGCAAACATTTGTTATGTCTTGCCTAATGATAATGGTCAGTCTAACCATCTAACCTGCATGAGGTGATATCTTCTTGTGGTTTTGATTTGTATTTCCCTGTTAATTCATGATGTTGAAAATCATGTTGGCCGCCTGTATGTCTTCTTTGGAAAAAATGTTTATTCTGTTCCTCTGCTCATATTCTAATCAAGTTGTTTTTGAATTGTATGAGTTCTTTATATATTTTAGATATTAACACCTTATTCGATATATGATTTGGAAATATCTTCCTATTCACTTGTCTTTTTGTTTCGTTGATTATTCCCTGTGCTGTGCTTTTTTAGTTTGATGTAGTTCCATTTGTTTATTTTTGCTTTTGTTTCCCTTGCCTGAGTAGGCATATCTTGAAATATATTACTGAGAATGATGTCAAAGAGCATACTGCCTGTGCTTTCTTCTAGTTTTATTATTTCAGGTCTTCCTTTCAATTCTTTAATTCATTTTGAGTTGATCTCTGTGTATGGTGTGAGATAGTGGGCTCAGTCCTTTTTTTTTTTTTTTTTTTGCATGTAGCTCTCTAGTTTTCCCAACACTATTTATTGAAGAGATTATCTTTTTCCATTGTATGTTGTTTGCTACTTTGTTGTAAATTAGTTATCCACATATGCCTGGGTTATTTCTGGGCTCTCAGTTCTGTTCTATAGATTGTTTATCTGTTTTCCTGCCAATACCATGCTATTTAGATTATGATAACTTTGTAATATAGTTGGAAAATAGGGAGTGTGATAGCTCCAGCTATATTCTTTTTTCTCAGAATTTCTTTGGTTATTCAGAATTTCTTGTATTTCCATGCAATTTTAGAATTATTTATTCTAACTTTGCAAAAAATGCCATTGATATTTTGATAGGACTTGTATTAGGTTTGCAGATTACTTTAGGTGTATAGACATTTTAGTTATGTTAATTCTTCAAATCCATGGGCATGAAATATCTCTCCATTTATTTGTGATGTTTCAGTTTCATTAAACAGTGTCTTAGTTTTCAGTGTGTAGGTCTTTCACTTTCTTTGTTAAATTTCTTTGTATTTTATTCTGTCATGATTGTAAATGGTATTGTTTTCTTAATTTCTCCTTCTCATTGTTAGCATATAGAAATAAGACAGATTTTTATATATTGATTTTGTGCCCTGCAACTTTACTGTATTTATTATCTCAGTTTTTTTGGTGGAGTCTTTGAGATTTCCTATATATAAAATCATGTCATCTACAAATAGTGAGTTTTACTGTTCCTTTAGAATTTGGATGCCTTTTTTTCTTTTTCTTGCCTAATTTCTCTAACTGACTTACTACATTACATTGAGTAAGAGTGGCAAGAGTGGACATCCTTGTCCTTTTTCTGATTTTAAAGGGATAGCTCTCAGTTTTTCACCATTGAGGGTGATGTTAGCTGTGGTTTGTCATTGTATGAATTTTACTATCTTGAAGCTCATTCATTTTATACCCATGTTATTGAGGATTTTTATCATAAATGGATGTTGAATTTTGCCAGATACTTTTCCCGTATCTACTGAGATAATCATCACGTTTTCAGCCTTCATTTTTTTGTGTGTGGTGTATCACACTAGTATATGGATATTGAACCATCTTTGCATTCCTGAAGTAAATTTCACCTCATCGTAGTGTATGATCATTTTACTGCATTGTTGTATTTTATCTGTTAATATTCTATTGAGGATTTTTGCATCTGTGTTCATCAGAGATACTGGCTTGTAATTTCCTTTTTTAGTTGTTGTCTGTGTCTGGTTTTGGTATCAGGGTAATATTGGCTTTGTAAAATGAGTTAGCATGTATTCCCTGTTCTTCAGTTTTGGGGAGGAATTGGAGAACAATAGGTATCTAATCTTCCTTGATATCCTGGTGGCTCAGAGGTTAAAGAGTCTGCCTGCAGTGTGGGAGACCTGGGTTTGATCTCTGGGTTGGGAAGATCCCCTGGAGAAGGAAATGGCAACCCACTCCAGTATCCTTGCCTGGAGAATCCCATGGGCGGAGGAGCCCAGAAAGTGCTGCACTCAATATGCCAGCAAATTTGGAAAACTCAGCAGTGGCCACAGGACTGGAAAAGGTCAATTTTCATTCCAATTCCAAAGAAAGGCAATGCAAAAGAATGCTCAAACTACTGCACAATTGCACTCATCTCACATGCTAGTAAAGTAATGCTCAAAATTCTCCAAGCCAGGCTTCAGCAATACGTGAACCGTGAACTTCCTGATGTTCAAGCTGGTTTTAGAAAAGGCAGAGGAACCAGAGATCAAATTGCCAACATCTGCTGGATGGAAAAAGCAAGAGAGTTCCAGAAAAACATCTATTTCTGCTTTATTGACTATGCCAAAGCCTTTGACTGTGTGAATCACAATAAACTGTGGAAAATTCTGAAAGAGATGGGAATACCAGACCGCCTGACCTGCCTCTTGAGAAATATGTATGCAGGTCAGGAAGCAACAGTTAGAACTGGACATGGAACAACAGACTGGTTCCAAATAGGAAAAGGAGTACTTCAAGGCTGTTATTGTCACTCTGCTTATTTAACTTCTATGCAGAGTACATCATGAGAAACGCTGGACTGGAAGAAGCACAAGCTGGAATCAAGATTGCCGGGAGAAATATCAATAACCTCAGATATGCAGATGGTACCACCCTTATGGCAGAAAGTGAAGAGGAACTAAAAAGCCTCTTGATGAAAGTGAAAGAGGAGAGTGAAAAAGTTTGGCTTAAAGCTCAACATTCAGAAAACGAAGATCATGGCATCTGGTCCCATCACTTCCTGGGAAATAGATGGAGAAACAGTGGAAACAGTGTCAGACTTTATTTTTTGGGGCTCCCAAATCACTGCAGATGGTGACTGCAGCCATGAAATTAAAAGACGCTTACTCCTTGGAAGAAAAGTTATGACCAACCTAGACAGTATATTCAAAAGCAGAGATATTACTCTGCTGACTAAGGTCCGTCTAGTCAAGACTATGGTTTTTCCTGTGGTCATGTATGGATGTGAGAGTTGGACTGTGAAGAAGGCTGAGTGCCGAAGAATTGATGCTTTTGAACTGTGGTGTTGGAGAAGACTCTTGAGAGTCCCTTGGACTGCAAGGAGATCCAACCAGTCCATCCTAAAGGAGATCAGCCCTGGGATTTCTTTGGAAGGAATGATGCTAAAGCTGAAACTCCAGTACTTTGGCTACCTCATGAGAAGAGTTGACTCATTGGAAAAGACTCTGATGCTGGGAGGGATTGGGGGCAGGAGGAGAAGGGGACGACCGAGGGTGAGATGGCTGGATGGCATCACTGACTCGTGAGTCTGAGTGAACTCCGGGAGTTGGTGATTGTCAGGGAGGCCTGGTGTGCTGTGATTCATGGGGTCGCAAAGAGCGACTGAACTGAACTGAATTTTCCTTGAATGTTTTTTAGAATTCACCTGTGGATCTTATGGTCCTCAGCTTTTGTTTTTGGAGGAGGTTTTTGATAACTGTTTCAGAGTCTTTGCTAGTGATCAGACTATTCAGATTTTCTGTTTCTTCATGATTCAGTCTTAGAAGTTTGTGTCATTCTAAGAATTTGTCAATTTCTCCTAGGTTGTTTAATTTTTTGGCATGTAGCTGTTCATAATATTCTTTTATATTTTCTGTATTTCTATGATATCTATTGTTTCTTTTCTTTCATTTCTGGTTTTATTAGAGCCTTGCCTCCTTTTTTGTCACTGAGTCTAGCTAAAGGTTTGTCTGTTTTGTTTACCATTTCAAAGAATCAGCTAGCTCTTAGTTTCATAGATCTTGTCTGTTGTCTTTTTAGATTGTGTTTCATGTATTCCTGCTCTGATCTTTATTGTTTTTTTCCTTCTGTTCACTCTGGGCTTCCATTCATATTTCTAGCTCCTTAGGTGAACGTGTAAACTGTTTATTTGAGGTTTTTCTTGCTACTTGAGATAGGTCTGACTGCTATAAACCTGACTCTTAATACTCTTTTGTTGCATCAAGTGTTGCATCACTTGTCTTCAAGTATTTTAAATTTCTCCTTTGATTTCTTCATTGATCCAGTAGTTGTTCAGTAGTATGTTGTTCATTCTCCACATATTTGTGACCTTTCCAGCTTTCTTCTTATAGTTGATTTCTAGTTTTATACCATGGTGATTAGAAAGATGTATGAAATGATTTTATTCTCCTTAAATTTATTGAGACTTGTTTGATGTCTTAACATGTCTATTTTTGAGGAGTTCCATGTGAACTTGAGAAGAATGTATATTCTTTTGCTTTTGGATGGAATGTTTTGTACAAATCTGTCAAATTCATCTGGCCTAATGTTTCATGTCAGGCCACTGCTTCCTTGTTGATTTTCTGTCTGGATGATCTACCCATTGGTGGGGTGTTAAAGTTGTGTTGCAGTCAGCTTTCCCCTTTGTGTCTGTTAGAAAGTGCTTTATATATTTTGGTGCTCTTATGTTAGTTGCATTTATATTAATAGCTATTAAGTCTTCTTGATGAATTGTCCTGTTTATAATTATACACCATACATCTTTGTCTCTTGTTAGCTTTTTTGGCTTAAAGTCTATTTTGTCTGATTTGAGTATGGCTACCCTGCTTGCTTTTGGCTGCAATTTACTTGGAGTATCATTTTACATGCCTTTATTTTTAACCTGCTGTATAAGGGGTCTCCTAAGTCACAGGCTTGTTGGCGTGGGAGATGGGGGATAGGAAGAGCTGGGTCTAGCTTGCCTCTGCCATGTCTGGTGGTATCAGGTTTATGGGTGCCCCATTGCACTGGTGTGGCCTGGTGTGTTTGCAGAGGTAACTTTATTGAATTGTGAGTGTCTTTCTAGTTGTAGATTGAAGAAGAGAGACAAAGAGAACATCTCATTACATATACCATGATGCTGATGTAACTCCCAATTTGCTCTAGCTTTAGTTTCTTAAAACAGAAGTTGACATCATTGCTTTAATATCCTCTTTCCAAATCTTAGTGCTTAGTGCTATAAATTTCCTCCTAATTACTACTATAGCAGCATCTCAGGGATTTTAATATTTTTATTTCATTTACATTCAGTAAAAAAAAAATACCTATTAATTCCCATTTTGATTTTTCCTGTGAAAAATGGTGAAGGAAAGGGAAGCCTGGCATGCTGCAGTCCATGGAGTTGCAAAGAGTTG
Organism: Oryx dammah; assembly: GCF_014754425.2. NCBI lineage: Eukaryota > Metazoa > Chordata > Mammalia > Artiodactyla > Bovidae > Oryx > Oryx dammah. Next base: position 64,597,584 of record NW_024070200.1, on the reverse strand, counting down.
GACATGACTGAGTGACTGAACAACAACAACGTTTTTCCTTTGATCCATATGTGGTATTCATTTAAATGTGTAGTATTCATTTTTAAAACACTTTAGATTATTCCAGATACCTTTAAGATATTGATTTATAATTTATTATCACTGTGGTCATTGAACATACTTTGTATAACTTGAATTCATTTATATTTGAGACTTGTTTTACAGCTCAGAGTATGATCTATATTGATGTACACTTGGAAAGAATGTATATTCTGCTATTGTCAGATGGAGTGTTCTTTAATTCATTAAGTGAATGAAGTTGGTTGAGACTTCTGTAAAATCCTGCTTGCTGATTTTTTAAAACTATTTTTATCAATACTGAGAGTAGATGATCAAAGTCTCTGGAAGTAACTGTGGATTTGTTGATTTTGTTTTTTAGTTCTGGAAGTGTCTGAATCATTCATTTTGAAATATTGGTATTAGGGGTAAGAGCATTTAGGATATTTATGTCTTCTTGATAAACTTACCAATTTATCTTTAAAAAATTTTTTAAAATTCATTTATTTTAATTGGGGTGTAATTACTATACAATTTAGAAGACGAATATCTTTATACTTGGCAATATTGTTTGCTGTGAAATCTACTTTGATATTAAAGTAGACATTCAGCTTTCTTTTGAGTAGTGTTAGCATGGCATATATCTTTCTCTCATTTTACTTTTAACCTATGTTTGTCATTGGGTTAAAAGTGTGCTTCTTGTAGGCACCATGTAGGTGGGTCTGGCTTTTATAATCCAATCTAATAATATTTCCTTTTTATTAAACTTCTAATTTGACATTGGAGTATAGCAGAAAGTGAAGAGGAACTAAAAAGCCTCTTGGTAAAAGTGAAAAAGGAGAGTGAAAAGGTTGGCTTAAAGCTCAACATTCAGAAAACGAAGATCATAGCATCTGGTCCCATCACTTCATGAGAAATAGATGGGGAAACACTGTCAGACTTTATTTTTTTGGACTCCAAAATCACTGCAGATGGTGATTGCAGCCATGAAATTAAAAGATGCTTACTCCTTGGAAGGAAAGTTATGACCAACCTAGGTAGCACGTTGAAAAGCAAAGACATTACTTTGCCAACAAAGGTCTATCTAGTCAAGGCTATGATTTTTCCAGTGGTCATGTATGGATGTGAGAGTTGGACTGTGAAGGAAGCTGAGTGCTGAAGAATTGATGCTTTTGAACTGTGGTGTTGGAGAAGACTCTTGAGAGTCCCTTGGACTGCAAGGAGATCCAACCAGTCCATCCTAAAGGAGATCAGTCCTGGGTGTTCTTTGGAAAGAGTGATGCTAAAGCTGAAACTCCAGTACTTTGGCCACCTCATGGGAAGAGTTGACTCATTGGAAAAGACTCTGATGCTGGGAGGGATTGGGGGCAGGAGGAGAAGGGGACGACAGAGGATGAGATGGCTGGATGGCATCACTGACTTGATGGACGTTAGTCTGAGTGAACTCCGGGAGTTGGTGATGGACAGGGAGGCCTGGTGTGCTGCAATTCTTGGGGTCTCGAAAAGTCAGACACGACTGAACTGAACTGAACTGATAGCTGATTAGGGCTGATGAACAATGCTGTGATAGTTTCAGAGCAACTCAGCCAACATTTAAATGTATCCTTTCTCCTCCAAACTCCCCTGACATCCAGTGTCACATAACAATGAGCACAGTTGCCTGTGCTATACAGTAGGCCCTTGTTGATAATCTGTTTTAAATATAGTAATGTATACATGTCAATTGCAAACTCCCTATCTATCTGTTCCCCCTTGGTAACCATAAGTTCATTCTCTAAGTTTGTTTCTGCTTTGTAAATAAGTTCATTTGTATTATTTTCTTTTGAAAATGAAAATGAAAGTCTCTCAGTTGTGTCCAACTCTTTGCGACCCCATGGACTTTATAGTCCATGGAATTTTCCAGTCCAGAATACTGGGTAGCCTTTCCCTTCTCCAGGGGATCTTCCCAACTCAGGGATTGAACCCAGGTCTCCTGCATTGCTGGTGGATTCTTTACCAACTGAGCTATGAGGGAAGAATTATTTCTTTTTAGATCCCCCATATAAAGGAATATCATATGATATTTTTCTTTCTCTGACTTCACTCAGTATGACAGTCTCTGCTGCTGCTGCTAAGTCGCTTCAGTCGTGTCTGACTCTGTGCGACCCCATGGACAGCAGTCCACCAGGCGCCTCCGTCCATGGGATTTTCCAGGCAAGAGTACTGGCATGGGGTGCCATTGCCTTCTCCAATGACAATCTCTAGGTCCGTCCATGTTGCTGCAAATGGCATTATTTCATTCTTTTATGGCTGAGTAACATTCCATTATATATATGTACCATATCTTCTTTATCCATTCCTCTGTCAATGGACATTTACCTTACTTCCATGTTTTGGCTATTGTAAACAGTGTTACAGTGAACACTGGGGTGCATGTATTCTTTCCGACCACCATATTTTTCTCTATATACATGCTCAGGAGTGGGATTGCAGGATCAAATGGTAGCTCTCTTTTTAATTTTTTAAAGAACTTCCAGAATATTGGAAATAAAAGCAAAAATGTACAAATGGGACCTAATTAACCTTAAAAGCTTCTGCACAACAAAGGAAACTATAACCAAGGTGAAAAGACAGCCTTCAGAATGGGAGAAAATAATAGCAAATGAAGCAACTGACAAACAACTAATCTCAAAAATATACAAGCAACTCCTGCAGCTCAATTCCAGAAAAATAAGCAACCCAATAAAAAAATGGGCCAAAGAACTAAACAGACATTTCTCCAAAGAAGACATACAGATGGCTAACAAACACATGAAAAGATGCTCAACATCACTCATTATCAGAGAAATGCAAATCAAAACCACAATGAGGTACCATTTCACGCCAGTCAGTATGGCTGCTATCCAAAAGTCTACAAGCAATAAATGCTGGAGAGGGTGTGGAGAAAAGGGAACCCTCTTACACTGTTGGTGGGAATGCAGACTAGTACAGCCACTATGGAGAACAGTGTGGAGATTCCTTAAAAACCTGCAAATAGAACTGCCATATGACCCAGCAATCCCACTGCTGGGCTTACACGCCGAGGAAACCAGAATTGAAAGAGACACATGTATCCCAATCTTCATTGCAGCACTATTTATAGTAGCCAGGACATGGAAGCAACCTCGATGTCCATCAGCAGATGAATGGATAAGAAAGCTGTGGTACATATACACAATGGAGTATTACTCAGCCATTAAAAAGAATACATTTGAATCAGTTCTAATGAGATGGCTGAAACTGGAGCCTATTATACAGAGTGAAGTAAGCCAGAAAGAAAAACACCAATACAGTATACTAACACATATATATGGAATTTAGAAAGATGGTAAGGATAACCCTGTATGCAAGACAGCAAAAGAGACACAGATGTATAGAACAGTCTTTTGGACTCTGAGGGAGAGGGCGAGGGTGGGATGATTTGGGAGAATGGCATTGAAACATGTATAATATCTTATATGAAATGAATCGCCAGTCCAGGTTTGCTGCATGATACTGGATGCTTGGGGCTGGTGCACTGGGATGACCCAGAGGGATGGTACGGGGAGGGAGAGGGAGGGGGTCCAGGATGGGGAACACATGTATACCTGTGGCAGATTCATGTTGATGTATGGCAATATCAATAACCTGAGATATGCAGATAACACCACCCTCATGGCAGAAAGTGAAGAGGAACTAAAAAGTCTCTTGATGAAAGTAAAAGTGGAGAGTGAAAAAGTTGGCTTAAAGCTCAACATTCAGAAAACGAAGATCATGGCATCTGGTCCCATCACTTCATGGGAAATAGATGGCAAAACAGTGGAAACAGTGTCAGACTTTATTTTTTTGGGCTCAAAAATCACTGCAGATGGTGATTGCAGCCATGAAATTAAAAGACGCTTACTCCTTGGAAGAAAAGTTATGACCAACCTAGATAGCATATTCAAAAGCAGAGACATTACTTTGCTGACTAAGGTCCGTCTAGTCAAGGCTATGGTTTTTCCAGTGGTCATGTATGGATGTGAGAGTTGGACTGTAAAGAAGGCTGAGTGCCGAAGAATTGATGCTTTTGAACTGTGGTGTTGGAGAAGACTCTTGAGAGTCCCTTGGACTGCAAGGAGATCCAATCAGTCCATTCTGAAGGAGATCAACCCTGGGATTTCCTTGGAAGGAATGATGCTAAAGCTGAAACTCCAGTACTTTGGCCACCTCGTGTGAAGAGTTGACTCATTGGAAAAGACTCTGATGCTGGGAGGGATTGGGGGCAGGAGGAGAAGGGGATGACCAAGGATGAGATGGTTGGATGGCATCACTGACTTGATGGACGTGAGTCTGAGTGAACTCCGGGAGCTGGTGATGGACAGGGAGGCCTGGTGTGCTGCGATTCATGGGGTCGCAAAGAGTTGGACATGACTGAGCAACTGAACTGAACTCAACTGAACTGAACTGAACTGATGGCAAAACCAATACAATATTGTAAAGTAATTAACCTCCAATTAAAATAAATAAATTTATATTTAAAAAATAAAAATAAATAAGTAAAAAAAAAAAAGAACTTCCGTATTGTTATCCACCATGGTTGTACCAATTTAAATTCCCACCAACAGTATATGAGCGTTTCTTTTTCTCCACAACCTCTCTAGCATTTATTGTTTTTGATTTTTTTAAGATAGTCATTTTGGCTGGTTATATCTCACTATAGTTTTGGTTTGCATTTTTCTAATAATTAATTATGTTAAATATATTTTCATGTGCCTTTGGCCACATATATGTCTTCTATGAAGAAATGTCTAGATATGCCCATTTAAAAAAATTGGATTGTTTGTTTTAGTGATATTTAACTTCATGAACTATTTGTAAATTTTGGAGATTAATTCCTTGTCGGTCATATCATTTGAAAATATTTTCTCCCAGTTTGTGAGTTGTCTTTTCATTTTCTTTATGTTTTCCTTTACTGTACAAAAAGTTTTGAGTTTTATTAGGTACCATTGTGTATTTTTGTTTTTATTTTCATTATTCTAGTATATGAATTGAAAAAGATATAACTACAATTTATGTCACAGTGTTCTGCTTATGTTTTCCTCTAGGAGTTTTATACTGTCCAGTCTCCCATGTAGTTGTTTAATCATTTTGAGCTTATTTTTGTATGGTGTTAAAGAATGATCTAAATTTATTATTTTTTACATGTAGCTGTCCAGTTTTCCCAGCACCAATTGTTGAAGGGAGTGTCTTTCCACCATTGTGTAGTCATACCCCCTTGTTATAAATTGACCATTTTGTTATTGTTTAGTCGGTAAGTCATGTCTGACTCATTTGCAATCCCATGGACTCTATCCTGCAAGGCTCCTCTGTCCATGAGATTTCCTAGGGAAGAACACTGGAGTGTGTTGCCGTTTCCTCCTCTGGGGGACCTTCCCAACAGAGGGATTGAACTCATAGCTCCTGCACTGGCAGGAGGGTTCTTTACCACTGAGCCACCAGGGAAGCCCCTAATTGACCATAGGTACGTGGATTTATTTCTCTACTTTCTAACCTGTTCCATTGATCTGTATTTCTGTGTTTTTGCCAGGGCCATCTTATTTTGATGATTGTAGCTTTGTAGTATAGTCTGGATTCATAGAACCTGATTCTTCCAGCTCCATGTTTCTTTCTCAAGATTACTCTGGCTATTTGAGGTCTTTGGTGTCTGCATAAAAATTTTAAGTGTTTTTGCTCTAGTTCTGTGAAAAATGCCATTGGTAATTTGATAAGGATTGAAATGAATTATAGTTTATTAGTTAGCCTGCATGGGTTTGTGTTTTCATATAGGTTTTTCTTTTCTTGTAGTTTATTCCTAATCTTATAGCATTATAAAATGGGCTTGATATGATTTCAGCTTTCTTAAATTTACCAAGGCTCATTCTGATGCCCAGCATGTTGACAATTCTGAAGAATGTTCTGTGTGCACTTTAGGAATGTGTATGTTGCTGCTTTTGGATGGAATGTTCTATAATGTCAAGTCCATCTGTTCTAATGGGTCGTTTAAAGCCTGTTTCCTTATTGATTTTTTCTCTCTGGATGATCTGTCCATTGATGAATCGGGGCATTAAAGTCCCTCACTGTTATTGTGTAGTAACACAAGCTGATTCCTCCTTGCTTTCTTCCTTTATGGCTTTTAATATTTGTTTATATATTGAGGTGCTTCTGTGTTAGTTGCATATGTAATTACAGTTGTTATATCTTCTTGGATTGATCCCTTGATCGTTATGTAGTGTTCTTCTTTGTCTCTCATAAAAGTATGTTTTAAAGTCTGTTTTTTTTCCTGATATGAGTATTTCTACTTTGGCTTTCCTTTTATTTCCATTTGTGTGGAATACCTTCTTCCATCTCTTCACTTTAAGTCTGTTTGTGTCCATTAAGTTGGAGATGGGTTTCTTGAAGACAGCATGTATATGCATCTTCTTTTTGTATCCACTCAACCAGTCTTGTCTTTTGGTTGGCCTGTTTAATCCATTTACATTTGACGTATTTATCAATATATCCCAATATGTGTATTCCCTTTGCTATTTAAAAAATTGATTTGGGTTTGTTTTTGTATGTCTTTTATTCCCCTTGCTCTTTTGTTCTCCTCTCTTGTGTTTTGATGACCGTCTTTAGTGTATCTTTGGTTTCCCTTTTCTTTTGTGTGTGTATGTATTGTAGTTTTGAGGTTTACTATTTCCATGAGGTTTTGATATAGTAGTCTATATATGTTAAAGATATTTTTAAAGTTACTAGTCTCTTTCCAGCCTAGAGGAGTTCTTTAGCATTTGTTGAAAGCTGGTCTGGTGTTGCTGAATTCTCTTAGTGTTTGCTTGCCTATAAGGTTTTCTCTATAAAATCTGAATGAGAGCCTTGCTGGGTAGAATATTTTTGGTTGTATGTCCTTACGACTGAGAGACTGAACTGAACTGAACCTTTCATCACTTTAAATATATTGTGCCACTCCTTTGTGAATGCAGCTCAGCTGGTAATCCCCCTGCAATGCGGGAGACCTGGGTTTGATCCTGGGGTTGGGAAGATCCCCTGGAGAAGGGAAAAGCTACCCACTCTAATATCCTGGTCTGGAAAATTCCATGGACTACAGAATTCCATGGATCTCTGCAAGGAGATCCAACCAGTCCATCCTAAAGGAAATCAGTCCTGAATGTTCATAGGAAGGACTGATGTTGAAGCTGAAACTCCAATATTTTGGCCATCTGATGCAAAGAACTGACTCACTAGAAAAGACTCTGATGCTGGGAAAGATTAAAGGTGGAAGGAGAAGGGGACGTCAGAGGATGAAATGGTTGGATGGCATCACCGACTCAATGGACATGAGTTTGAGTAAACCCCGGGAGTTGGTGAGGGACAGGGAGGCCTGGCGTGCTGCAGTCCATGGGGTTGTAAAGAGTTGGACATGACTAAGCAACTGAACTGAACTGACAGTCCATAGGTGGCAAAGAATTGGACACAACTGAGCGACTTTCACTTTCACTCTCTTTGTGAATTTTCTGCTGAGAGATTTGCTCATAACCTTATGGCAGTTCACTTGTATGTTATTTGTCATTTTCTCCTTGTTGCTTTTAATGTTTTTACATTTTTGTCTAATTGATAACTATGTGTCTAGGTATGTTCCTCCTTGGGTTTATCCTGCCTGAAACACTCTGTGCTTCCTGAATTTGGTTGACTGTTTCCTGTGTTAGGGAAGGTTTCAGTTATTATTTCTTAAATTGTTTTCTCAGGTTCTCTCTTCTTTTTCTGGCTCCGTGGTATTGTGAATGTTGATGCATTTAGTGTTGTCCCAGAGGTCTCCGAGGCTGTTTACATTTCTCTTTTTTTCTTTATTCTGTTCCGTGATGGTGATTTGCACCATTCTGCCATCTAGGTCACTTATTTGTTCTTCTGGCTTAGTTATTCAGCCGTTGATTTCTTCTTTTGTATTTTTCATTTCAGTTATTTTATTGTTCATTTCTGTTTGCTTGTTCTTTAGTTCTTCTCAGTTCAGTTCAGTCACTCAGTCATGTCTGATTCTTTGCGACCCCATGGATTGCAGCACGCCAGGCCGTACATTGCCAACTCCCAAAGTTTACTCAAAAGTGCATCGAGTTGGTGATGCCATCCAACCATCTCATCCTCTCTTGTCCCCTTCTCCTCGTGCCTTCAATCTTTCACAGCATCAGGATCTTTTCCAGTGAGTCGGTTCTTCACATCAGGTGGCCAGAATATTGGAGTGTCAGCTTCAACATCAGTCCTTTCAATGAATATTCAGAGCTGATTTCCTTTAGGATTGACTGATTGGATCTCTTTGCAGTCCAAGGGACTCTCGAGAGTCTTCTCCAACACCACAGTTCAAAAGCATCAATTCTTCAGTGCTCAGCTTTCTTTATGGTCCAACTCTCATATCCATACGTGACTACTGGAAAAGCCAGAGCTTTGACTAGATGGACCTTTATCGCTAATGTCTCTGCTTTTTAATATGCTGTCTAAGTTGGTCATAGCTTTTCTTCCAAGGAGCAACCGTCTTTTAATTTCATGGCTGCAATCACCATCTGCAATGATTTTGAAGCTCAAGAAAATAAAGTCTGTCCTTGTTTCCAGTGTTTCCCCATCTATTTGCCATGAAGTGATGGGACCAGATGCCATGCATGATCTTAGTGTTTTGAAGGTCTTTGTTAAACATTTCTTGCATCTTCTCAGTCTTTACCTCCATTTTCCCCCCACCCAAAATCCTGGATTATCTTCTCTATCATTATTCTGAGTTATTTTTTCTGGAAGGTTGCCAGTATCCACTTCATTTAGTTGTTTTACTTGGATTTTATCTTGTTCCTTTATCTGGAACATAATCCTCTGCCTATTCATTTTGTCTAACTTTCTGTGATTATGCTTTTCATTCTGCAGACTAGAAGATTGTAGTTCTTCTTGATTCTGCTCTCTACCTCTGGTGCATGAGGCTAAGAGGCTTGTGCAAGCTTTCTGATGGGAGGGACTTGTGGTGGGTGGAACTGGACCTCACTCTGGTGACTAGGGCTGTATTTGATAAAAGTTTAATCCACTTTTCTGCTGATCATTAGGGCTGTGTTCCTTCCTTGTTCATTGTTTTGCCTGAGGTGAGCCAGCACTGGAGTATACAGGCTGTATGGTGGGGCTAATAGAGGCCTCTGAGAGGGCTCACACCAATAAATGTTTCCCAGAACTGTTTCTGCCTTAACCCTTGTCCTCTGGGTGAACCACAGCAGCCCTTGTCCCCTGCAGGACACCCTACAGTGGTCTGGCATACAGGTGTGTTTCAGGCTCCTGTGGCATCACTACTGCTGGTGAGCACAAGACTTTGTGTGTGCCCTCCAAGAGTGGAGTCTTTGTTTTCCCCAGTTCTGTGAAAGTCCTGTGATCAAATCCACTGGCCTTCAAAGTCAGGTTCTCTGGGGATTCCTGCTCCCATTGCTGGATCCTTAGGATGGGAAGCCTGACAGGGGTCTCAGAAACTTTGCTTCAGTGGGAGAACTTCTTAGGTATAATTGTTCTCCATTTTTGTGGTTTGTCCACCTGGCAGTTACAGGATTTGATTTTATTATGATTGTGTCCCTTTTACTGTCTCATTGTGGATTCTCCTTATTCTCTGGATGTGGGGATTCATTTTTGGTGCATTGCAGAGTCTTCCTGTTGTTCAGCAATTAGCTGTGATTTCAGTGCTCTTCACAAGAAAAGGTGAAAGCATGTCCTTCTATTTTGCCATCTTGAACCAATCTATTCCAATATTTGCATTTTAATTGGAGTCCATTTGTATTTAATGTGATTATTGATGTGGTTGGATTTGTCTGTCATATTTTTATTGATTTGCTGCAGATCCTGTCCCTTGTTGCTTTTCCCTCTTTTTATGTTTCCATCTTATTTGCTTTATTATTAGCTATAAACTTTTATTTTACCTTTTTAGTGCTTGTGTTAAAGATTTATAGTATACATCTTTAACTTAATCATAGTCTACCTTCAGGTAATATTAAACTATTTCACACATAGTATAAAAATATTACAGTTATATATTTCTGTCTCTTTCCTAATCGACTTTATGGAGTTGTGGTCATTATTTCACTTAAACATATGTTATGAATGCTACAATATATTGTTGTTATTTTTACATAAACAGACATTTATCTCTTAATTAGATTAAGTGAGTGAGTGATAGTTGCTCAATTGTGTCTGACTCTGAGACCCCATGGACTGTAGCTTGCCAGGCTCCTCTGTCCATGGAATTCTCCAAGCAAGAATCCTGGCATAGGTTGCCATTTCCTTCTCCAATAAATAGATTCAATTATATATTAATTACACACTCATATCATTCTTATTTTTAGTGCTTTCCTTTTTGTGTGTAAATAAATATTTTTGTCTTTTATAATTTCCCTTCTACTTAAAGGACTTTCTTTAGCTATTCTGTCAATATGAATGTGTCGGTAATGATTTCTTTCAGTATTTCTTTGTCTGAAAATGTTTTAGTCTTTGTTTTTACTGCTATATAATCCTTACAGCACAAAAGCCATCCAATTAAAGTATATATATAATTCACTGGTTTTTAGATGTTCACAGAGATATGTAGCCATGATTTTTTTAGAACATTGTAATCACCCCTAAAAGGAAACAAGTACGTATTAGCAGTCACTCCCCATTGTTCCCATCTCCCCTCCTTGAGCCTGGGCAACCATCAGCCTGTATATCTGTATGGATTATATCTGTTTGGATTTGTCCTTTCTGGAACTTGCGTGAAACTCATAAAATATGTGGACTTTTGTTTCTGACTTCTCTTACTTAGCATGATAAAAAACTTATGCTAAAATCTATTTATGATAGACTATATCAGTATTTCATTTTGTATTGCTGAGTAATATTCTATTGTATGGCTATGCTATATTTTATTCATCCCTTCATTAATTTATAATGATAAATTTTAGTAAAGAATTTTTATTATTTTCACTTTTGGCTAGTCTGAATAATGTTGATATGAATATTTGTGTATTTTGTATGGACAAATATTTTGATTTCTCACAAATGTACATACAGGATTGGAATTGCCATTGTTTATTTAGTAGTGTATATTTATCAAGATTTTTTTGTTATTTCTGATGTATTTCCATTATGATTGGAACGAGCATACTTTGAATAACTTCAATTTTTCTACATTTGTCAAGGTTTGTTTTATGGTCTAGCTCGTACATTATCATTTAGAATGCTCTTTATGCACTTAAAAATATGTATTCTGCTGCTGTTCTACAGAAGTCTGCTACATCTTGTGATTTTATAGTGTTATTCAAGTGTTCTGTTTCCCTGTAAATCTTCTGTGTAGTACTCTTGTTGAATGAAGAGACTTGAAGTCCTCGAGTATATGTTGAATTCTCTGTAACTTCTTTCATTTCCTTCTCTTTCTCTTTTAAATTATCTTTAATTTGATAGTAACATTGATATTTGTGGCTTCAGCCATCATCCCTATGTATTAACATTTCTTTTCCAAAATCTATTACTTTGACCCAGACCACTACTTAGACATATATTTGCAGTTTACTTCTGGGTATTTGAGGTGCATGGCTCCGCTGTCAGACTCTAAGTTCACATGGACAGCTTTTAAAATCAGTTCCAACTGGCCTGCTAATTACATATCTGACCCTTATAGCATTTCCATTATAGCCAGAACCGTCTGGAGAAAATCCATAGTGATGCAGAGCCTTTCCTTGTTAAAACAGGCCTTTCCTTGTTTCGTTAAAAATTCTTAAACGTGAAAGTTAAACTTCTTATTCAGAGAAACATTTATAATAATTTTTATAGTAAACCTTTCTTCCAACATATTTGCCCTTCTTTCTTTCATGTGTGTAATATTCTACCAGTTAAGGATAAGGACCGTGCTAATGGCCCCACTATGTATTTAGTGATTTCTCTACCGCTGTTCCTGCTATTTGACTGCCTAGGATGCTTGTTTCTGTTAGTGTAGCCTCACTTCAAAAGATCATGCTGTACATTGAGCTTTCTCTGTAGACCACAGGATAAACTCTACAGTACACATGTAATGTTAATAGAATATATTACTTTCAACTTTGTTCTCTATTCAGACCTATATATCTTATTTTCTTTACTTCATTGTAAGAGTTTCAAAGGCAATTCATCTAACTTGTCCTTATGCTCCCCCTGATAGAACATTTTGTCATAGTCAGACCATAGTAGGTTTGGATTGAACTAAATCGTCTGGTAATGACTTTACCAGTTTTGTCCTGGTGTTCCTCATTCCTTCTTTCTGATGTTAAAATTTAATCTTATGAGGAATTTCTTCTAATTTTTTTATAGTGCAGATCTCCAGTGAATAAATTATCCCAGATTTTGTCTGGCTGAAGATATATTTCAGTTCAGTTTGGTTCAGTTACTCAGTTGTGTCTGACTCTTTGCAACACGCCAGCCTTCCCTGTCCATCACCCAACTCCCAGAGTTTGTTCACAGTCATGTCCATCGAATCTGTGATGCCATCCAACCATCTCATGCTCTGTCATCCCCTTCTCTTCCTGCCTTCAATCTTTCCCAACATCAGGGTCTTTTCTAATGAGTCAGTTCTTCACATCAGGTGGCCAAAGTATTGGAGCTTCAGCTTCAGCATCTATCTTCCAATGAATATTCAGGACTAATTTCCTTTAGGATTGTTGGTTTGATCTCCTTGCAGTCCAAGGGACTCTCAGGAGTCTTCTCCAGCACCATAGTTCAAAAGCACCAATTCTTTGGCACTCAACTTTCTTTATGGTCCAACTCTCACATCCATACATGACTACTGGAAAAACCATACCAAAACATCTGATTTATTCATCAGTTTACTGGACTAGATGTACCATTGTTGGTAAAGTACTGTCTCTGCTTTTTAATATGCTGTCTGGGTTTGTCATAGCTTTTCTTCTAAGGAGCAAGTGTCTTTTAATTTCATGGCTGCAGTCACCACCTGCAGTGATTTTGGAGTCCAAGAAAATAAATGTCTGTCACTGTTTCCATTTTTTCACTATCTATTTGCCATGAAGTGATTGGGACCAGATGCCATGATCTTCGTTTTTTGAATGCTGAGTTTTAAGCCAGGTTTTTCACTCTCCTCTTTCACTTTCATCAAGAGGCTCTTCAGTTCCTCTTTGCTTACTACCATAAGAGTGGTGTCTCTGCATATCTGAGGTTATTGATATTTCTCCCAGCAATCTTGATTCCAGCTTGTGGTTCTTCAGCCTGGCGTTTGCATGATGTACTCTGCATATAAGTTTAGTAAGCACGGTGACGATATACAGTCTTGACATAATCCTGTCCCAGTTTGGAACCAGTCCATTGTTCCATGTCCGATTCTAGCTGTTGCTTCTTGACCTGCATACAGATTTCTCAGGAGGCCAGTACGGTGGTGTTGTATTCTCATCTCTTTAAGAAGTTTCCACAGTTTATTGTGATCCACCCAGTCAAAGGCTTTGGCATAGTCAATATACAGAAGTAGATGTTTTTCTGAAATTCTCTTGCTTTTTTTTATGATCCAATGGATGTTGGCAATTTGAAACATCCTCTGAGCAAGAGTCTTTTGGACTCTGACCTTGGCTTTGTCCTCAGCTTCTGCTGCAGCTGCTTTGCGCATCTACAGAAGCTCCTCAGACACACACTGGGTTGATGTGGCCTCTTCTAGGCACATAAAGAATCCCAGTTATACAGCTTGGGTATTGATAGCAGTCCATAAAGAACAATCCATCAGTGCTGAAATTGAGTGGGTTGGTCTTTGGAATCTAGTTACTTTTCCTTTCAGTTTTGTCCTGTGAAATACCAAGCTGGTTGTGAAAATTAGAAGGTGCTAATCCTATTTGAGTTTTATTGAGTAATATAGTTAGATGAAAGGACTATTAGGTGCCAGTAAATAAGTACATACATATACACATCTGATACTTTAGTTTCCCTTTATTTTGGAAGAACATTTTTTGTGTATAGAATTATAGGTTAACATTTTTTTTCTTTTATTGCTTTAAAAATCATATACCATTGTTTTCTATCCTCCATTATTTCTTAAGATATAACAGCCATACTTTTCCTTCTGTATATAATTTACCTTTCATTGGCTGCTCTTAAGGTTTTTTTTTTTTTTTTTTTCTTTAATGGCTACTCAGCAGTTTGCTAATGACATGTTTAGGTAATAGTTTTCTTTATATTTAAGATTCCTGGGTTTTGATGAATTACTTAAATCTATGCTATGAAGTCTTTCATCAGTTTTGGAAATTTCGTGACTAAAATGTCTTCCCAGTCTCTCTTTCTGGAACTCTAGATGTTTATAACTCATTGGATGTAATTGGGCTGTATGCTTATCTGAAACCAATTCTAGCCAAGGCTGCGTGGCCCTGTGTAGGGTGTAGTGAATCTGGGGGAGTGAGCCACTGTAACTAAGGTGGGCTATAGTGGGTATCCCTATACCACAGCCACTGTTTCTCAGTGCCTGCTTTATTCTGTTCACAGTACGTACCATTATCAAAACATCTGGTTTATTCATCAGTTTACTTATTTCTTATCTGTTTAACCCATGGAGATTTAAGCTCTATGATGGGAGGAGCTTTATGTGTTGATTATGGACTCCTCAACTTCTAGAATCCTATACAGCTTGATAATCTTCTTTTGATTACTTTTTGAATGAATAAAGAGTGATAAATAGGAAGGCAGGAATAGGTAATAGGTAAGTATTTAAAAAAAAACCCTTTAATTGTAGTACTGGAAAATTAAATTGTAAAAGTAGATTTTTTTTTGCAAGGGAAAGTGAAATAAATTCAAAATAATTCAGTGAAAAATGTTTCTATTTAGGCTTAGCCAACTGTAATAGAATCATAAAATTTCACAACTGGCTTTTGACAACTTTAGACACTTAATATTAAAGAGGAATCATACAGTATTTGTCTTTTTGTGACTGGGTTGTTTTATTTATTAATATTTTATGGTGACTGAAAGTACAGTGTTTAGTGCAGGCACTCAACATGGAGTCAGGCAAGGAGAATGGGCAGCTGATGCTCAGAAGACCTGAACTCCCCAGTGGCTTTCCAGGAAGAGCATTAAAAATTCTTTTTTACTTGCTTTACAATTTTGTGCTGGTTTCTGCCATACAACAACATGAATCAGTTACATATATATATATATATACAAACATATATATATGCATATTTATATATACATGCATATATATGTATGTACATATGTATATGTACCTCGCTTCCCTCCTGAGCCTGCCTCTCCTTCCCCCATCCTACCACTCTAGTTTATTGCGTGGCATCAGACAGGGCCCCCACTGTTTTACACAGGATAGTGTGTATATGGCAATACTGCTTTCTCAGTTCGGCCCACCCTCACCTTCAGCTGCTGTGCTCACAAGTCTGTTCTCTACTAGGTATATCAGTACCATTTTTCTAAATTCCATATATATGTGTTAATATATGATACTTATTTTTCTCCTTCTGACTTATTTCACTTTCTGTAAGAGGCTCTAGGTTCACCTACCTCACTACAGCTGACTGAGATTCGTTCCTTTTATGGCTGAGTTAACATTTGTTTGTATGAGTGTACCACAGCTTCTTTATCCGTTCATCTGTAGATGGACATCTACACACTTCCATGTCCTGTGTGTGTGTGTTTGTGTGCGTGCGCTTGGTCATGTCTGACTCTTTGCTCCTCTGGCCATGGAGTTTCCCAGGTAAAAATACTGGAGTGGGTTGCCATTTCCTACTCTAGACGATCTTCCCAACCCAGGGATCGAACCCTTGTCTCTTGCATTGGCAGGCAGATTCTTTACTGTGCCACCTGTTCCTGTTGTAAATATTGCTACAATGAACACTGGGGTACATGTGTCTTTTTTAGAGTTTGGTTTTCTCAAGGTATATACCCAGTAGTCGGATTGCTGGGTCATATGGTAGATTTAGTCCTAATTTTTAAAGGAATCTCCATACTGTCTTCCATAATGGCTCTGTCAGTTTTTATTCCCACCAGCAGTGCAGGAGGGTTCTGTTTTACCACATCTTTTCCAGCATTTATTGTTTGTAGATTTTAACAATGGCCATTCTGACTGGTGTGAGGAGACATGTCATTGTAGTTGTGATTTGCATTTCTCTAATAATGAGCAATGTTGAGCACCTTTTAATGTGTTTATTAGCCATCTGCGTATCTTCTTTGGAGAATGTCTGTTTAAGTTTTCTGTCCATTTTTATAAGTGAGTTCTTATATCAGTTTTTCTGATATTTAGCTGCATGAGCTGCTTATATATTTTGAAGATTAACCCTTTGTCAGTTGCTTCATTTGCAGTTATTTTCTCCTGTTCTGGGGCTTGTATTTTCATCTTGTTTATAGTTTCCTTTGCTGTACAAAAGCTTTTAAGTTTTATTAGGTCCCGTTTATTTATTTTTGTTTTCATTTCCATTAATTTAAGAGGTGGGTCAGAGATTATCTTGCCTGCAATTTATGTCAAAGAATGTACTTCTCTGTTTTCCTCTAAGAGTTTTATAGTTTCTGGCCTTACATATAAGGCTTTAATCCATTTTGAGTTTATTTCAGTGTATGGTGTTAGGAAGTGTTCCAGTTTCGTCCATGTACATGTAGCTGTCCAGTTCTCCCAGCACCATTTATTGGAGAGGCTGGTGGTCTTTTCTGCATTGTATATTCTTGCCTCCTTTCTCAAAGATAAGGTGCTCATAGGTGTGGGGGTTTATCTCTGGGTTTTCCATCTGTTTCTATTAGTCTATATTTCTGTTTTTGTGCCAGTCCCATACTTTCTTGATGACTGTAGCTTCATGGTAAAATTTGAAGTTAGGGAGGTTGATTCCTCCAGCTCTGTTTTTCTTTTTTTCTTTTCTTTCTAAGTAATGCTTTGGCTATTCAGGGTCTTTTGTGTTCCATACAAACTGAAATTTTTTGTTCTAGTTCTGTAAAAAATGCCATTGGTAATTTGATATGCATTGTATTGAATCTTTAGATTATTTTGGATAGTATAGTCATTTCAACAATATTGATTTTTCCAATCCAAGGACAATGTATATCTCCCCATCTGTTTGCACCATCTGTGATTTCTCTCATCAGTGTCTTATAGTTTTCTGCACATAAATCTTTTGTCTCCTTAGGTAGGTTTATTCCTAGATATTTTGTTCTTTTTGTTGCAGTGGTGAATGGGGTTGTTTCTTTCATTTCTTTCTGATGTTTTCATTGTTAGTGTATAGGAATTCAAGAGATTTCTGTGCATTAATTTTATATCCTACAACTTTACTACATTTATTAATTAGCTCTAGTAGTTGTTGGTAGCTTTTAGGGTTTCCTATGTGTGGGCTTCCCTGGTGGCTCAGCTGGTAAAGAATCTGCCTGCAATGTGGGAGACCTGGGTTCGGTCCCTGGGTTGGGAAGATCCCTGGAGAAGGAAAGGGCTACCCACTCCAGTATTCTGGCCTGGAGAATCCCACAGACAGAGAAGCCTGGTGGACTACAGTCCATGGGGTCACAGAAAGTTGGACACGACTGAGTTTCTTCCTGATTTTTTCATTGTCAGTGTATAGGAATACAAGAGAATTCTGTGCATTAATTTTATATCCTACAACTTTACTACATTCATTAATTAGCTCTAGTAATTGTTGGTAGCTTCTTTTAGGGTTTTCTATGTGTAGTATCATGTCATCTGCAAACAGTGAGAGTTTTACTGTTTGCAGTAAAGGACCAAGGCACACTTGTCTTGTTCCTGATCTTAGAGGAAATGCTTTCAGTTCTTCACCACTGAGAATAATGTTTGCTATTGCACTCATCTCACATGCTAGTAAAGTAATGCTCAAAATTCTCCAAGCCAGGCTTCAGCAATACGTGGACCATGAACTTGCAGATGTTCAAGCTGGTTTTAGAAAAGGCAGAGGAACCAGAGATCAAATTGCCAACATCTGCTGGATCGTGGAAAAAGCAAGAGAGTTCCAGAAAAACATCTATTTCTGCTCTATTGACTATGCCAAAGCCTTTGACTGTGTGAATCACAATAAACTGTGGGAAATTCTGAAAGAGATGGGAATACCAGACCACCTAACCTGCCTCTTGAGAAATCTGTATGCAGATCAGGAAGCAACAGTTAGAACTGGACATGGAACAACAGACTGGTTCCAAATAGGAAAAAGAGTACGTCAAGGCTGTATATTGTCACCCTGCTTATTTAACTTATATGCAGAGTACATCATGAGAAACGCTGGACTGGAAGAAACACAAGCTGGAATCAAGATTGCCAGGAGAAATATCAATAACCTCAGATATGCAGATGATACCACCCTTATGGCAAAAAGTGAAGAGGAACTAAAAAGCCTCTTGATGGAAGTGAAAGAGGAGAGTGAAAAAGTTTGGCTTAAAGCTCAACATTCAGAAAACGAAGATCATGGCATCTGGTCCCATCACTTCATGGGAAATAGATGGGGAAACAGTGGAAACAGTGTCAGACTTTATTTTTTGGGGTTCCAAAATCACTGCAGATGGTGACTGCAGCCATGAAATTAAAAGACACTCCTTGGAAGAAAAGTTATGACCAACCTAGACAGTATATTCAAAAGCAGAGACATTACTTTGCCGACTAAGGTCTGTCTAGTCAAGGCTATGGTTTTTCCTGTGGTCATGTATGGATGTGAGAGTTGGACTGTGAAGAAGGCTGAGCACCGAAGAATTGATGCTTTTGAACTGTGGTGTTGGAGAAGACTCTTGAGAGTCCCTTGGACTGCAAGGAGATCCAACCAGTCCATTCTGAAGGAGATCAACCCTGCGATTTCTTTGGAAGAATGATGCTGAAGCTGAAACTCCAGTATTTTTGGTCACCTCACGAGAAGAGTTGACTCATTGGAAAATACTCTGATGCTGGGAGGGATTGGGGGCAGGAGGAGAAAGGGATGACCGAGGATGAGATGGCTGGATGGCATCATGGACTCGATGGATATGAGTCTGAGTGAACTCCGGGAGACGGTAATGAACAGGGAGGCCTGGCGTGCTGCGATTCATGGGGTCGCAAAGAGTCAGATACGACTGAGCGAGTGAACTGAACTGAACTGATGGGCTTGTTGTATATGGCCCTTATTATGTTGAGGTTGGTTGCTTCTGTGCCAATTTTCTGGAGAGGTTTTATCATAAATGGGCATTGAATTTTGTTGAAAGCCTTCTCTGCATCTATTGAGATGATCATATGGTTTTTGTCATTCAATTTGTTAATATACTGTAGCACATTGATTGGTTTGCATATATTGAACAATCTTTGCATCCCAGGATATAACTCATTTGATCATGGTATATGATTCTTTTAATGTGTTGGATTCTGTTTGATAGAACTTTGTTGAAGATTTTTGCATCCATGTTCATCTGTGATATTGTAATTTTCTTTTTGTTTGTGGTATCTTTGTCTTTTTTGGTATCAGGGTGATGATGGCCTCATAAAATGAGTTTGGGAGTACTCCCTCCTCTGCAGTTTTTTTTTAACAGTTTGTGCAGGATAGCTATTAGCTCTTCTCTGAACTTTTGATAGACTTTGCACGTGAAGCCATCTGACCATGGGCTTTTGTTTGTTAGAAGATTTTTTTTAAATCAGTTTCAATTTTTAGTGCTTGTCGCTGTTCTGTTCTTGTTTTCTGCTTCTTCCTGGTTCAGTGTTAGAAGATTGTACCTTTCTAAGAATTTGTCCATTTCTTCCAGGTTGTTCCTTTTTTTTGGCATACAGTTGCTTATGATCCTTTGTATATCTGCGTTGTCTGTTGTAACTTCTTTTTCATTTCTAATTTTATTGATTTGAATATTCTTTTTTTCTTGATAAGTCTGGCTAATGGCTTGTCAATTTTGTATATCATGTCAAAGAACCAGCTTTTAGTTTTATTGATCTTTGCTATTATTTCCTTCATTTCTTTTTTATCTTTTTCTGCTCTGAGCTTTGTGATTTCTTTCTTTCTCCTAACTTGGGATTTCTTTTGTTCTGTTTTTCTCGTTGGATGTAATGTTAGGTTATTTGATGTTTCTCATGTTTCTGCAAGAGGTAGGCTTGCATTGCAGTAAACTTCCCTCTTAGCACTGCTTCACTGCATCCCATAGGTATTGAGTTGTGTGACTGGCTCATTTCATTTAACATAATGTCATCAAGGTTCATCCATGCTATAGCGTATGACAAAATTTCTTTCTTTTCTAAGACTGAGAAATACTCCATTGTTTGTATATACTGCACTTACTTTATTCAGTCTTGATGGGTAAATAAAGATCTAATGCATATCTAATGTCAATAAATTGATGGACGTTTAGGTAACTTGATTATTGTGTTTTTTTTTTTTAAGTTTAATATAATCCCATTTATCTGTCTTTGTTGCTATCCCATCCAAGAAATTATTGCCAAATCCAGTGTCATGAATCTTTTCCCACATGGTTTTAAATCTAGGCATCTTAAAGTTTTGTCTTTCATTGAGATGACCCAGAGGGATGGTACGGGGAGGGAGGAGGGAGGGGTTGTTCAGGATGGGGAACATGTGTATATTTGTGGCGGATTCATGTTGATATATGGCAAAACCAATACAATATTGTAATTAACCTCCAATTAAAAAAATAAATTTATATTAAAAAAAGATCTTTGATGCATTTTGAGTTAATTTCTCTAAGTGAGGTTAGATAATAGTCTACCTTCGTTCTTTTGCATGTAGATATCTATTTTTCCTCAAATTATTTGTTGAAGAGACTGTCCTTTCCCACTGGAATGATATTGATAGTAGTCTTGACACTGTTGTCAAAAATTATCTAGTCATGTACACCAGAGCTTATTTCTGAATTCTTTATTCTGTTCCATTGTTTTAATATCTATCTTTATGTTGGTACCATGCTGTCTTGGTTATTGCTGCTTTGTAGTTGTTTCAAGTTGAGAAGTGTGAGACAGCTACCTCTTCCCCCCCCCCCCCCCAGAAAATATCATTACTCCTCAGAGTTCCTTAAGTTGCCATATAAACTTCAGGAAGGGTTTTTCTGTTTCTGCCAAAAATGTCATTGGTATTTTGATAGAGATTACATTGAATCTTAGAACACTTTGGGTAATAATGACATCTTTAAAATATTAGGTCTTTCCCTCCATCAACCCAAGATGTCTTTTCATTTATTGGTGTCTTTTTTAATTTCAGTCAGCAATAGTTTGTAGTATTTTCAGCCTGCAAGTCCTTTGCCCCCCTTAGCTGAATAATTCAATAAGTATCTTATTTTTTCTCTGCTCTCATAAATGAAACTTTTTATTTAATTTCTTTTACAAATTGTTCATTGGTAATATATGGAGACACAGCAACTTTTTATTGATTCTACACCCCACTCCAGTACTCTTGCCTGGAAAATCCCATGGATGAAGGAGCCTGGTAGGCTGTAGTCCATGGGGTCGCTAAGAGTCGGACATGACTGAGTGACTTCCCTTTCACTTTTCACTTTCATGCATTGGAGAAGGAAATGGCAACCCACTCCAGTGTTCTTGCCTGGAGAATCCCAGGGATGGGGGAGCCTGGTGGTCTGCCATCTCTGGGGTCTCACAGAGTCGGACACGACTGAAGTGACTTAGCACATATCCCAAAAGTTTGACAAATTTTAAAACTAGTGATATAATACTGTGTGTGTGTGTGTGTGTAGAATCTTTAGAATTTTCAGTTTATAAGATAATATTTCTGTAAATAATGCATTTTCCTGTAAACTGATAATTTACAATATAGATGCTTTTTATTTCTTTTCAGGTTAGCTATGAGCTCTTCTTTTATGGACTTTAATATAATGAGGTAGTTTCCCTCTGTTGCTGGTTTGTTGAATGTTTTTCCTTATGAAACTGAAATTCTATAATGTTTCTTTTTTGAATCAATTGAGATAACTATGGCTTTTTCTTAATTCTGTTACTGTTATTATTGTATTAATTATTTTTAATATGTAGAACCATCTTGCTTTTTCAAGAGTAAATCCTATTTGGTCATGATGTATAATACTTTTAATTGGCTGTTGAATTCTGTTTACTCCCATTTTGTTGAGGATTTTTCATGAGAATTCATCAGAGATATTGGGTCTGTACTTTGCTTGTCATGTTTTTGTCTAGTGTTAGTATAAGAATCATGATGCTCACCTTATCGAATGAGTTTAGAAATTTTTAAAAATACATTTACTTTTTAATTGAAGGACAATTGCTTCACAGAATTTTGTTGTTTTTGATATCAGTTTTAATGTCCCTGTTTCATTTACAATATTTTTGAGTCTTATATATTTTTCTCCAGTACAACTAGGAGGGTTTACCAATTTTGTTGAAATTTTTAAAGAATCAACTCTTGTTTGTTTGTTTTTTTTTTTAAATTGAAGTACAGTCGATTAACAATGTTGTAATATTTTCAGGTGCATAGTGAAGGGATTCAGCCATGCACACTCATGCATTCTCCCTCTGTCTGTCATAGTACACTCAGTTTGAAAGTCTCTTGATCCATCCATGTAGCTGTAAATGGCATTAGTTCATTCTTTTTAATGGCTGAGTAATGTTCCATTGTATGTATGTACCACAGATTCTTTATCCATTCATCTGTCAGTGGACATCTAGGATGCTTCCATGTACTAGCTATTGTAAATAATGCTGCAATGAACTTTGGGGTACATGTGTCTTTTTCAATTTTGGTGTCCTCACAGTACAATGCTTGGGGGGGAGTCATATGGTAGTTTTATTCCTAGCTTTTTAAGGATTCTCCATAACTTTTCCATAGCGGCTATATCACTTTACATTCCCACCAGCAATGCAAGAGGGTTCCCTTTACTCCATACCCTCTCCAGCATTTATTGTTTGTAGACTTTTTGATGATGGCCATTCAGACTGGTGTGAGGTAGTATCTCACTGTAGTTTTGATTTGCATTTCTCTAATAATGGATAGGGGAAAATAATAGAATGGGAAAGACTAGAGATCTCTTCAAGAAAATTAGAGATACCAAGGGAACATTTCATGCAAAGAAGGGCTCAATAAAGGACAGAAATGATATGGACCTAACAGAAGCAGAAGATATTAAGAAGAGGTGGCAGGAATACACAGAAGAAGTGTACAAAAAAGATCTTCATGACCCAGTTAATCATGATGGTGTGATCACTCATCTACAGCCAGACATCCTGGAAACTGAAGTCAAGTGGGCCTTAGGAAGCATCACTACAAACAAAGCTAGTACAGGTGATGGCATTCCAGTGGAGCTATTTCAAATCCTAAAAGGTGATGCTGTGAAAGTGCTGCACTCTATATGTCAGCAAATTTGGAAAACTCAGCAGTGGCCACAGAACTGGAAAAGGTCAGTTTTCATTCCAATCCCAAAGAAAGGCAATGCCAAAGAATGCTCAAACTACAGCACAGTTGCACTCATCTCAGACACTAGTAAAGTAATGCTCAAAATTCTCCAAGCCAGGCTTCAGCAATACGTGAACTGTGAACTTGCAGATGTTCAAGCTGGTTTTAGAAAAGGCAGAGGAACCAGAGATCAAATTGCTAACATCTGCTGGATCATCAAAAAAGCAAGAGAATTCCAGAAAAACATCTATTTCTGCTTTATTGACTATGCCAAAGCCTTTGACTGTGTGGATCACAATAAACTGTGGAAAATTCTGAAAGAGATGGGAATACCAGACCACCTAACCTGCCTCTTGAGAAACCTATATGCAGGTCAGGAAGCAACAGTTAGAACTGGACATGGAACAACAGACTGGTTCCAAATAGGAAAAGGAGTATGTCAAGGCTGTATATTGTCACCCTGTTTATTTAACTTCTATGCAGAGTACATCATGAGAAACGTTGGGCTGGAAGAAGCACAAGCTGGAATCAAGATTGCTGGGAGAAATATCAATAACCTCAGATATGCAGATAACACCACCCTGATGGCAGAAAGTGAAGAGGAACTAAAAAGCCTCTTGATGAAAGTGAAAGTGGAGAGTGAAAAAGTTGGCTTAAAGCTCAACATTCAGAAAACGAAGATCATGGCATCTGGTCCCATCACTTCATGGGAAATAGACGGGGAAACAGTGGAAACAGTGTCAGACTTGATTTTTTTGGGCTCCCAAATCACTGCAGATGGTGACTGCATCCATGAAATTAAAAGATGCTTACTCCTTGGAAGGAAAATTACGACCAACCTAGACAGCATATTCAAAAGCAGAGACATTACTTTGCCAACTAAGGTCCGTCTAGTCAAGGCTATGGTTTTTCCAGTGGTCATGTGTGGATGTGAGAGTTGGACTATAAAGAAAGCTGAGCACCAAAGAATTGATGCTTTTGAACTGTGGTGTTGGAGAAGACTCTTGAGAGTCCCTTGGACTTCAAGGGGATCCAAGCAATCTATCCTAAAGGAGATCAGTCCTTCGTGTTCGTTGGAAGGACTGATGTTGAAGCTGAAACTCCAATACTTTGGCCACCTGATGCAGAGAGCTCACTCATTTGAAAAGACCTTGATATTGGAAAAGATTGAGGTCAGGAGGAGAAGGGGATGACAGAGGATGAGATGGTTGGATGGCTTCACTGACTCAATGGACATGAGTTTGGGTAAGCTCTGGGAGTTGGTGTTGTGCAGCTCATGGGGTCGCAAATAGTCAGACACAACTGAGCAACTGAGCTGATCTGAATAATGGATGGTGTTGAGCATCTTTTCATGTGCTTTTTGGCCATCTGTATATATTCTTTGGAGAAATATCTCTTCTGGTCCCTTTCCCACTTTTTGATTGGGTTGTTTGCTTTTCTGGTATTGAGTTGTATGAGCTCCTTCTATATGTTGGAAATTAATTCTTTCTCAGTTGTTTCCTTTGCTATTATATTCTCCCGTTCTGAGGGTTGGTTGTCTTTTCACATCGTTTGTAGTTTCCTTTGCTATACAAAAGCTTTTAAGGTTAATTAGGTCCCACTTGTTTATTTTTGTTTTTATTTCCATTACTGTAGGAAGTGGGTTGTAGAAGATCTTGCTTTGATTTATGTCATTGAGTGTTGTACCTATGGTTTCCTCTAAGAGTTTTATAGTTTCTGGTCTTACATTTAAGTCTTTAATCCATTTTGAGTTTATCTTTGTGTGTGGTATTAAGTAGTGTTCTAATTTCATTCTTTTGCATTTAGCTTTCCAATTTTCCCAGCACTACTAATTGAAGAGGCTGTCTTTGCCCCATTGTATATTCTTACCTCATTTGTCAAAAATAAGGTATCCATAGGTGTGTGGGTTTATCTCTGATTATCTTTTCCCATTGATCTATATTTCTGTTTTTGTGCCAGTACCGTACTGTCTTGATGACTGTAGGTTTGTAGTATAGTCTTAAGTCAGGAAGGTTGATTTCTCCAGCTCCATTCTTGTTTCTCAAGACTGCTTTGGCTATTCGGTGTCATTTGTGTTTCCATGTGAATTGTGAAATTTGTTTTAGTCCTGTGAAAAATGACATTGGTAATTTGATAGGGATCACATTGTATCTGTAGATTGCATTTGGTAGTATAGTCATTTTCACAATGTTGATTTTTCCTACCCACAAACATGGAATATCTCCCCATCTGTTTATGTTGTCTTTTATTTCTTTCATCAGTATTTTATACTTTTCCATGTACAAGTTTTTTTGTCTCCTTAGGTAGGATTATTCCTAGATATTTTATTCTTTTTGTTGCAGTGGTATATAGGATTGATTCCTTAATTTCTCTGACTTTTCATTGTTTTTATATAGGTATGCAAGCGATTTCTGTGTTCTGACCTTGTATCCCATGGCTTTGCTGAATTCACTGTTTACTTCTAGAAATTTTCTGATAGTTTCTTTCGGGTTTTCTATGTATAGTATTATGTCATCTGCAAACAGTGAGAGTTTTGCTTCTTCCTTGCCAATCTGGATTACTTTTATTTTTCATCTCTGATTGCTGTAGCTAGGACTTCCAAAACTTTGTTGAATTATAGGGTGAGAGTGTACACCCTTGTCCTGATTTTAGAGGGAATGCTTTTAGTTTTTGACCATTGAGAATAATGTTTGGTGTGGGCTTTGCATATATGGCCTTAACTATGTTGAGGTAGGTTCCTTCTATGCCCACTTTTTGAAGCGTTTTTTTTTTTTTTTATTGTAAATGGAAGCTGAATTTAGTCAAAAGCTTTGTCTGCATCTATTGAGATGATCATATGTTTTTTATCTTTTAATTCGTTAATATGGTGTATCACATTGATTGATTTGCATATATTGAAGAATGCTTGCATGTCCCTGGTAAACTCAGCTTGTTCATGGCATATGAGCTTTTTCATGTGTTGTTGAATTCTGTTTGCTAGAATTTTGTTGAGGATTTTTGCATCTATGTTTATCAGTGATATTGGCTTGCAGTTTTCTTTTTTCATGTTGTCTTTGCTTGGCTTTGGTATCAGGGTGATTGTGGCCTTGTAAAATGAGTTTGGAAGCATCCCTTCCTCTGCAATTTTTGGGAAGGTTTTCAGAAAAATAGGCGTTAGCTCTTCCGTAAATGTTTGATAGAATTCCCCTGTGAAGCCATGTGGACCTGCATTTTCATTTTTGAGGATTTTTAATCACTGATTTCAGTGTTTGTAATTGGGTTGTTCATAATTTCTATTTCTTCTTGGTTCAGTCTTGGGAGGTGGACCTTTCCTAAGAATCTGTCCATTTCCTCTAGGCTGTCCATTTTTTTAGCATATAGTTGCTGACATTCTCTTATAATCCTTTGTATTTCTGTTTTGTCTGTTGTAAACTCTCCTTTTTCATTTCTAATTTTGTTGATTTCATTTTTTCTCTCTATTTGTTGATGAGTCTGGCTAGTGGTTTGTCAATTTTGTTTATCTTCTCAAAGTATTAGCTTTTCATTTTATTAATCTTTGCTATTGTTTCCTTCAGGCTCCCCTTGTGGCTCAGCTGGTAAAGAATCCACCTGCAATGTGGGAGCCCTAGATTTGATCCCTGGGTTGGGAAGATCCCCCGGACAAGGAAAAGGCTGCCCACTCCAGCATTCTGGCCTGGAGAATTCCTGGGACTGTATAGTTCATGGGGTCGCAAGAAGAAGGACATGACTGAGCGACCTTCACTTTCACAGTGTCTCCTTCATTTCTTTTTCATTTATTTCTGCGCTGATCTTTATGATTTCTTTCCTTCTGCTGACTTTGGGGATTTTTGGTTCTTTTTCCAGTTGATTTAGATGTAGAGTTAGGTTGTCTATTCGATGCTTTTCTTATTTCTTGAGATATGATTGTATTGCTATAATCTTCGCCCTTAGAGCTGTTTTTGCTGAATCTTATAGGTTTTGGGTCATTGTGTTTTCATTGTCATTTGTTTCTAGGAATCTTTTGATTTCCTTTCTTATTTATTTAGTAACCTCTTCATTATTTAGTACTGTACTGTTTAATCTCCATGAGTTTTCTTTATTTGCAGTTTTTCCCCCCTTTATTTGATATCTAATCTCATAGCATTGTGGTCAGAAAAGATACCTGATACATTTATGCAAGTTCAATTTTCTTAAATTTACAGAGGCTTGATTTGTGGCCCAAAATGTGTTCTATCCTGGAGAATGGTCCATGTGCACTTGGGAGGAAAATGTATTCTGCATTTTGATGGAAAGTCCTGAAGATATCAACTAGGTTCATTTGGTCTAATGTTTCATCTAAGGTTTGTGTTTCCTTATTGATTCTCTCTTTTGATGACCTGTCCATTGGTGTAAGTGGGGTGTTAAAGTCCCTTACTATTACTGTGTTTCTATTTCCCCTCTTATGCCTGTTAGTATTTGCTTTATGTATTGAGGTGCTAATATGTTGGTTCCATATATATTTACAATTTTTATGTCTTCTTCTTCAATTAATCCATTGATCATTATGTAGTGTCCTTCTTTGTCTCTTAGAATATTGTTTATTTTAAAGTCTATTTTGTCTGAAATGAGGATTGCCACTCTGGCTTTATTTTTTAGTTTCCATCCACATGGAATATCTTTTTCCATCCTTTTACTTTCAGTCTGCGTGTGTCTCTAGGTCTGAAGTGGGTCTCCTGTAGACAGCATATATATGGGTCTTGGTTTTGTATCCATTCAGTCAGTCTGTATCTTTTGGTTGGTGCATTTAATCTGTTTACATTTAAGGTAATTATTGATACATACATTCCTGTTGGCATTCTCTTGCTGTTTTGGGTTTGCTTTTGTGGGTCTTTCCTTTCTCTTGTGTTTGCTGGCTCTGTAAATCCCTTCAGTATTTGTTGCAAGGCTGGTTTGGTGGTGCCAAATTCTCTCAACTTCTGCTTGTCTGTAAAGCATTTGATTTTCCATAAATTGAATGAGATCTTTGCCAGATATAGTAATCTTGGTTGTAGATTTTTGTCTTTGAGTACTTTAAAGATATCCTGCCATTCCCTTCTGGCCTGCAGAGTTTCTGTTGGAAGATCTGCTTATAATCGTATGGGTTTTCCCTTGTGTGTTACTGTTTGCTTTTCCCTTGCTGCTTTTAATATTCATTTGTAGTTAATCTCTGTTAGCTTAATTAATATATGTCCCTATGTGTTTCTCCTTGGGTTTATCCTGTAAGGGACTCTCTGTGCTTCTTGGACTTCACTGACTCTTTCCTTCCCCATGTTGAGGAAGTTTGCAACTATAATTGCTTCAAAAATTTTTTCAGTGCCTTTCTTATTTTTTTTTTCACCTGGGACCCCTATAACTTGAATGTTGGTGCATTCAATATTGTCCCAAAGGTCTCTGAGCATATCCTCAATTCTTTTCATTCCTTTCCCCTTATTTTGCTCTTCAGCAGTTATTTCCACCATTCTACCCTCCAGTTCACTTATCTGTTCCTCTCTTCATTTATTCTGGTTTTGGTTCCTTCTAGAGTATTTCTAATTTCAGTAATTGTGTTATTCATCTCTTTGCTTATTCTTTATTTCTTCTGATCCTTGGTAATTGTATTAACTGTGTTGAATGTTTCTTGGATTTTCTCCATTCTGATTTCAAGTCTTTGGAGCAACTTTACTATCATTATTCTGAATTATTTTGCAGGAAGACTGTTTATTTCCTCTTTATTTCATCTTGAGAGTTTTCATCATTTTTTCTCTAACTTTCTCCACTTGAGGTCTCCTTTTCCCAGGCTTTAGGGTTGTGTTCCTTCTTCCTTTTGGTTTTTTACTTTGGGGGGAAATGTTGGTTGGATGGTTTGTGTTGATTTCTTGTTGGAGGGTAACTTGTGCCTGTGTTCTAATGGGAGGAGATCAAGCAGATCAGGCAGGTAATTGCAGAGATAATGGGACATATATACACACTTCCACACATACAATTATAACCAAAGTTTTACAAAGAAAAGAGTACAGGAGATTGACTTGGTGAAGATGGTAAACCAAAAGTGATCATCAACCAAGAGCTAACTGAAGCCAAAAGTGATCATCAACCAAGAGCTAACTGAAGCTCAATCTGGAAAACAGCAGAGGGCCAACTGGGGAACATACATAGTAAGGAGAGCTTAGCAGTTCAGCTTGCTTAGGGAATAAAAGAAAGAGTGAAGGGGAAAAGGGAGAAAGAAAAAGAGAGGAAAAGAGGAGAAGGTGGGAAAAGAGAAAAGGAAGAGGTGGAAAAGAGGGTTAAAAAAGAGAGAACAGTAAAACTAGAAAAGCAAAGATGAATAGATATATATGGAAAAGATTTACATATATTCAGGAATAGCCACAGCTGGTAAAGAACTATAGGAAAACCAGTGGAATATATCAAAAACAAAGAAAACTCAAAAAAAAGAAAAAACATCTTAAAATGAATTTTTTTTTTGACAAGAAACACAAGGTGGAAAACTCCACAGTATCACAAAAGGCTAATGTGACTGTAGAAATATGTAGGGGCAATGGACAGTGTGATTTATAAGAAAAAAAGAAAAAAAAAATCTTAAAATGAATTAAAAAAAATCAGTTAAGTCCAAGAGGAAAACTCCACAGCACTGAAAAGGGCTAATGTGAAGGTGGAAATATGTAGGAGGAATAAACATTGTGATTTATAAGAAAAAAAGAAAAAAAAATGGTTCTCAAGGTCATATTTTCTTCTTGATTGTGGGGTCTGCCCCCGTGCCTGGGGTTGGGTTAGTGTCCTGTGGTGTATCTTGGTTGGGGGAGCTCGTGCCTGTGTTCTGGTCGATGGAGCTGAATCTCGTCTCTCTGAAGGGCAGCTCAGTGTCCAGTAGTAAGTTTTTGAATGTCCATGGGTTCAGTATGCCTTCTGGCTTTGGCAGTGTTAAACACGTCTATCTCTGCAGCCGCCTCAAAGTGGCCCTCTCCTCCTATCTTCACTGCCGCCAGCCCCTGACTTGTGCCTGGGATCCTGGTCTGTGCTTCTCCACCCTGCACCGCTGGCTGAAGCTTGCTGGGTGGGGGCATGTGTGGATCTCTTCCTGCCCTCTGCGTGGTGGAGACTTGTGTCGGCTCCCCTCCACCCCTGAGCTCCTCTCTGTGTCACGGGGCTTGTGGCACTTGTCTCTGCTTCTGGGGCCTGCCCTCTGCATCTCGGGGCTTGTGTGCACTTGTTTCAGCTCCCCAGGCCTGGCCTCTGCGTCCGGCGTCTAGGGTGGACTTGTTTGGGCTCCCTCTGCCCACCCTCTGCATCATGAGGTTTGTGTGCATTTGTTTCCTCTCACCGCCTGCCCTCTTTTCTTGTGGAGCTTATGTGTCCCACACTTCTTTCAGGTGTGCTGCGAGGGTTGTGTGCGCTGGCTAGGTTCGTATGCCTCCTCACTCTCAGTTACCCCAGCCTGCCGTCTGATTGGGCCCACAGTCCGTGAGCTCTTAACAGGCTGAGGAGTGTAGCTTTCTCTGTTTTCTGCCAAGTCTCTGCTTTGCCTGGTTTTCTGAGATTCTGCAGCTCCCCCTTGGGCCTGCCTGTGAGGGAGCTTCCCTGTGCTTGGGATCTCCTGTTGTTTCAGAACCCCCTCCCTCCCTTGGGGTGCAGGCTCCTGCCTAGTTCTCTTTTCCCTTTTTATGTCTCCATCCTCTCTCCTACCTCATTTCATAGAGCTTAGCCTGTCCCCCTGGAGGCCTGGGGACTGCTGCTGTAGCCTAGAGGTTGGTCTGTAGGAGTTGTTCCATATCTTGATAAGTTTTTAATGTATATGCTGGGAGGCCGGCAATCTCCCCATCTTACTCGAATCTCCCTAGGCTTTAAAATATATATATATATATATATATATATATACTATAATATATATATTTAATTGAAGGATGGTTGCTTTACAATATTTGTTTGATTTCCACTATACATCAACATGAATTAGCCATAGGTATACATATGTCCCCTCCCTTTTGAACCTCTCTCTCACCCTTATGCACCCCTGCAGGTTGTTACAGAGCCCAAGTTTGAGTTCCCTCCATCATACAGCAAGTTTTTGTTGCCTATCTGTTTTACATAGGGTAGTGTATATGCTTCCATGGTACTCTCTCCATTCATCTCACCCTCTCCTTCCTCCTGCCCCCTGCCCTGTCCATAAGTCTGTTATCTATGTCTCCATCTCCATTGCTGCCTTGCAAATAGGTTCATCAGTACCATCTTTCCAGATTGCATACATATGTGTTAATACATGATGCTGTTTTTCTCTTTCTGACTTCACTCTGTATAATAGGCTCTAGGTTCATCTACCTCATTAGAACTGACTCAAATATTTTCCTCTCTATGGCTGAGTAGTATGCCATTGTATATATGTACCACAGCTTCTTTATCCATTCGTCTGTTGATGGACATCTAGGTTGCTTCCATGTTCTAGCTATTGTAAATAGTGCTGCCATGAACATTGAAGTACATGTATCTTTTCCAGTTCTGGTTTTCTCAGGGCATATGCTTAGAAATGGTATTGCTGGGTCGTATGGTGGTTTTATTTCTAGTTTTTAAGGAGTCTATGTATACTGTCTTCCATAGTGTTGTATCAATTTACATTCCCACCAGAAGTGCAAGAGCGTTCTCTTCTTTTCTCCCCGTCCTCTCCAGCACTTGTTGTTTGTGGATTTTTTTGATGATGGCCATTCTGACTGGTGTGATGTCTCATTGTAGTTTTTATTTGCATTTCTCTAATAATGAGTGATGTTTAACATCTTTTCATGTGTTTCTTAGCCATTTCTATGTCTTCTTTGGGCTTTCCTGGTGGCTCAGAGGGTAAAGCGTCTGCCTGCAATGTGGGATACCTGGGTTTCATCCCCAGGTTGGGAAGATCCTCTGGAGAAGGAAATAGCAACCCACTCCAGTACTCTTGCCTGGAAGATTCCATGGACAGAGGAGCATGGTAGACTTACAGTTCATGGGATCGCAAGGAGTCACACACAACCGAGCAACCTCACTTCTTGTGAGTCATGAAATACGTCTGTTTAGGTCTTTGGCCACTTTTTGATTGGGTTGTTTGCTTTTCTGGTATTGAATTTATGAACTGCTTGTATATTTTGGAGATAATCCTTTGTCAGTTGTTTATTTTGCTATTATTTTCTCCCATTCTGAGGGTTGTCTTTTCACTTTGTTTATAGTTTCCTTTGCTGTGCAAAAACTTTTATGCTTAATTAGGTCCCACTTGTTTATTTTATTTTTATTTCCATTATTCTAGGAGGTGGGTCATAGAGGATCTTGCTGTAATTTATGTCATACAGTGTTCTGCCTATGTTTTCTTCTAAGAGTTTTATAGTTTCGGGTCTTATGTTTAGATCTTTTATCGATTTTGAGTTTATTTTTGTGTATGGTGTTAGGAAGTGTTCTAATATCATTTTTTACACATAGTTGTCCAGATTTTCCAGCAGCAATTATTGAAGCAACTATCTTTTTCCCATTGTATATTCTTGCCTCCTTTGTCAAAAATAAAGTCATTATAGGTACATGGGCTTATTTCTGGGCTTTCTTTCTTGTTCCATTGGTCTTTATTACTGTTTTATGCCAGCCCCAGACTTGCTTGATGACTGTATGTAGTTCTGTAATATAGTCTGAAATCAGATAAGTTGATTCCTCCAACTCCATTCTTCTTTCTCATGATTGCTTTGGTTATTTTGGGTCTTTTGTGTTTCCATATGAATCGTGAAATTTCTTGTTTTAGTTGTCTGAAGGATGCCATTGGAAATGGACAGACAGATTGTTAGAAAAGTTCAGCCTTCCAAGACTGAATCTCTTCCAAAAAATTGCAGAGAAAGGAACACTTCCAAACTCATTCTATGAGGCCACCATCACCCTGATACTAAAACCAAAGGCATCACACAAAAAAAGAAAATTATAGGTCAGTATCACTGATGAGCAAAGATCCAAAAATCCTCAACAAAATTTTAGCAAACAGTATTCAACAACACATTAAAAAGATCATATACCATGATCAAGGTGGTTTTATCCCAGAGATGCAAGTATTCTTCAATATATGCAAATCAATCAATGTGCTACATCATATTAAGAAACTGAAAGATAAAAAACATGATAATTTCAATAGATGCAGTAAAAGCTTTTGACAAGATTTTGTGCACAATGGGCATAGAAGGAACCTACCTTAACATAACAGAGGCCATATACAGCAAACTAACAGCAAAACAACAGCAAACATTATTCTCAGTGGTGAGAACCTGAAATCATTCCCTCTACGATCAGGAACAAGATAAGAGTGCCTACTCTCACAAAAGTGCTTACCGTCTCAAAGACGGTGGCTGCGTGCCCCAGAAACTGCCCAAATCTGCAAAACCAATAGGAGCACCAGTGGTGGAATTAGACTTGACTGTAGTTTACTACCCGGAGAGGGAAGTATAAGCCACTAGCCACTGCCAAAGCTGAGGAGAGTGCCTGAGGTAGCAGACAAAATGCCACCACTGTGGTCCTGACCCCAGAGGTGGCAGTTGCCACCAGGCTGTGAACAGGTACAGGTTACCGCCCACGCCTTGATGGAAGCCTAAACAACTTGGTCTTCCTAGATACACACAGCCTGGGGCCATTTCCTCTGGAAGAGCGCACGACCTGCTGCAGTCTGTAACAACATCTGTGAAGCCTCTACTGCCATGAGCATGCCCTGGTACACTCCACCTGTGGATGCCATGCCCCTCTGTCTCCCCCACCTGAGTGTGCACATGAACTCTAATAAGCATTGGTGTTTGCCCCTCATGTCTGGGAAGGTAACAGAAATCCAAGGGTGGCCTATAGGAAGAGGCAGGCTCTAAACCAAAGGAGCTGTGTGACTGAAGAAGAGAAGGAGAATTAGCTCCTGAAGCTGTAGGTGCAGCAGATTTAACTCTCACAGTTAGCCTGAGACTGTGGACTTTGGGGACAGCTGTGGACTTTGGAAGTGCACCTAATACTCCAAGTACTGGATGGAGTAAGGCCAGATCTGAGATTGAGCTGACCCCACACTGCCCACAACAGGCTCAGAGAACTTTCCAGAAATATTGGAGGACTTTGGTGTGAGTTTCGTTGAGTGTTCTGGGATGTTGAGCATTGTTTTCACCAGTCGTCTTAGGGTTTTGTCTTCTGTGCTGTGTGACCTGTGAAGTTTTGGTGCTACAGTAAGGGATCAGGCCTGAACCCATGAGATGGGAAACCTGATCCAGGACATTGAACCACCAGAGAAATCCCAACCCCATGGATCATTAGTGGATGGGAGCTCTTCCAAAGGCCTCCATCTCAACACTAAGACCAAACCCCACTGAAAGGGCAGCAAGTTCCAGTGATGGGTTCTACACACCCATCTTTCAGCAAAATAGGAGCACAGCTCTGAACATTAGAAGACGGCCTGCCTAAAGACATGCCAAACCCATAGACACCCCCAGACACACTAGGGGATATATCACTGCCCCTCAGAGACACAAAATCCAGTTCTATCCACCAGAACACAGGCACAAGTCCCCTCAACCAGGAAACCTTCACAGGGTACTGGTCTAGCCCGCCCATGGCGGGCAGACTGCGCAATTAGGAGGAAATGCGACCTTCCAGCCTGCAGAAAAGAGACTCCAAACACAGTGAATTAAACAAAGGAAAAGACAGAGAAATATGCAGCAGATGAAGAAAATTGGTAAAAACCCACAAGATTAAACAAATGAAAAGGAAATAGACAGTCTACCTGAAAAATGATTCAGAGTAATGATAGTAAAGGTGATCCAAAATCTTGAAAATAAAATGGAGGCACAGATAAATAGACTGGAGGTGCAGATTAAATAGACTGGAGGCATGGATCAAGATATATAAGAAATCTTTAACAAGGACCTAGAAGAACTAAAGAATAGGCAATCTGCAATGAACAACACAATAATTGAGATTAAAAATACACTAGAGGGAACCGCTAGCAGAATAACTGAGGCAGAAGAGCAGACAAGTAAGCTGGAAGATAGAATGGTGGAAGTAAATGAAGCAGAGCAGAAAGAAAAAAGAATGAAAAGAAATGAGAACAGTCTCAGAGACCTCTGGGACAGCATTAAACACAGCATTTGAATCATAGGGGTCTGAGAAGAAGAAGACAAAAGCAAAGGGTATGAGAAGATATTTGAAGAGATTATAGTCAAAAACATCCCTAAAATGGGAAAGGAATTAGCCACCCAATTCAAGAAAGCCAAGAGAGTCTCATACAGGATAAACCTAAGGAGAAACATGCCAAGACACATATTAATCAAACTAACAACAACTAAATACAAAGAACAAATTTTAAAAGCAGCAAGGGAAAAGCAGCAAGTTTCATACAAGGGGATCTCATAAGTCTAATAGCTTAGACTTCAACAGAAATTCTTCAGGCCAAAAGGGAGTGGCAGGACATACCTAAAGTTATGAAAGGAAAAAAAAAAAAACAAACCAACAACCAAAATTATTCTATCCAGAAAGGATTTCATTCAGATTCAAAGGAGAAATCAAAAGCTTTACTGACAAGCAAAAGTTAAGAGACATCAGTACCACCAAACCAGCTTTAAAACAAATGCTAAAGGAACTTCTCTAGACAGGAAACAAAATAGAGAGAAAAGGTCTATGAAAACAAACTTGGAACAATAAAGTTAATGGTAATAGGATCATACATATCAATAGTTACCTTATATGTAAATGGACTAAATGCTCCAGCCAAAAGACATATATCGGCTGATGTACTCCTTGTATATGCTGTCTACATGAGATCCACCTCAGACCTAAGGTCACATACAGACTGAAAATGAGAGGCTGGAAAAAGCTATTTTATGCAAGCTGAAATCAAGAGAAAGCAGGAGTAACTATTCTCATGTCAGATAAAATAGACTTTAAAAGAAAGACCGTTATAGTAGACAAGGAAGGACACTACATAATGATCAAGAGATCAATCCAAGAAGATACAAGAGTTATAAATATAGTGCACCCAACATAGGAACATCTCAATACATAAGACAAATATAAATATCAAAGGGGAAATCCATGGTAACACAGTGGGAGACTTTAACTCCCCACTCAAAATAATAGACAGATCATCCAAACAGAACATTAATAAGGAAATACAAGGTTTAAATGATTTGTTGGACCAATTAGACCTAATTAATATCTACAGGATATTTCATCCAAAAATAGTAGATTTGCCTTTTTCCTCGAGTGCACGTGGAACATTCTCCAGGATAGATCACATCTTGAAAGAGACACACGTACCTCAGTGTTCATTGCAGCATCACTTACAATAGCTAGGACACAGAAGCAACTTAGATGTTCAGCAGATGCATGGATAAAAAATTGTGTTACATATATACAATAGAATATTGCTCAGCTATAAAAAGGAATGCATTTGAATCAGTTCTAATGAGGTAGATGAACCTAGAGCCTGTTATACAGTGTGAAATAAGTCAGAAATGGAAAAACAAATATTGTATATTAACATGTGTATGGGAGTCTAGAAAGATGATACTGAGGAATGTATTTGCAGGATAGCATTGGAGATGCAGGCATAGAGAACAGACTTGTGGACCCAGTGGTGGAAGCAGAGGGAAGGACGTATTGAAAGAGTAACATTGAAAGACATGTATTACCATATGGAAAATAAACAGCCAGTGGGAACTTGAGGTTTGATACAGGGAGCTCACACCTGGTGCCTGAGATGACCTAGAGGAATGAGATGTGGTGGGAGGTGGAAGGGAGAGGACATATGTATACCCATGATTGATTCATGTTGATGTACAGCAGAAACTAGCACAGTACTGTAAAGCAGTTATCCTCCAATAAAAAATAAAAAATAAAATGACATCAAAAAAGATAAAATACCTGTGTATAAACCTAACCAAGGAGATGAAAGACTTATATGATGAACTGTCATTGTGCAGTCACCCAGTCAACTCCATGGACTGCCGCATGCCAGGCCTCCCTGTCCCTCACCATCTCTTGGCATTTGCCCAAGTTCATGTCCATTGTATCAGTGATAACATCCAGCCATCTCATCCTCTGATGCCATCTTCTCCTTCTGCCCTCAGTCTTTCCCAGGGTCTTTTCCAATGAGTTGGCTGTTCGCATCAGATGACCAAAATATCGGAGCTTCAGCTTCAGTGTTAGTCATTCCAATGAGTATTCAAGGTTGATTTCCTCTAAAATTGACTGGTTCGATTTCTTTACTGTCCAAGAAACTCTCAAGAGTCTTCTCTAACACCACAGTTTGAAGGCTTTGATTCTTTGGCTGTCTGCCTTCCTTATGGTCCAGCTCTCACAACCCCATGTGACCTCTGGAAAGACCATAGCCTTGACTATATGGACCTTTGTCCACAAAGTGATGTCTTTGATTTTTAACACACTGTCCAGGTTTGTCATAGCTTTCCTGCCAAGAAGCAATTGCCTTCTGATTTCATGCCTGCAGTCAACATCAACGTGATTTTAGAGCCTGAGAAGAGGAGAGGAAAACTGTCACTGCTTCCACCTTTTCCCCTTCTACTTGTCATGAAGTGATGGGGCCGGATGCCATCATCTTAGTTTTTTAAATATTTAGTTATAAGCTGGCTTTTTCACTCTTCTCCTTCACCCTCATCAAGAGGCTCTTTAGTTCCTCTTTGGTTTCTGCCATTAGAATCGTATCATCCACATATCTGAGGTTGTTGATGTTTCTCCCACCAATCTAGATTCCAGCTTGTAACTCATCCAGCCCGGCATTTCTCATGATGTGCTCAGTATATAAGTAAAATAAACAGGGTGACAACAAACAGCCTTGTTGTACTCCTTTCCCAATCCTGATCCTGTGAGTTGTTCCATACAAGATTCTAATTGTTGCTTCTTGACCCGCATACAGTTTTCTCAGGAGACAGGTAGATGATCTGGTGTTCCCATCTCTTTAAGAGTTTCCCACAGTTTGTTATGATCGACACTCAAATGCTGAAATCAGATTGATAATATTTTTTCAGCCAAAGATGGAGAAGCTCTATACAGTCAGCAAAAACAAGACCAGGAGCTGACTGTGGCTCAGATCATGAACTCCTTATCACCAAGTTCAGACTTAAATAGAAGAAAGTAGAGAAAACCACTAGACCATTCAGCTATGACCTGAATAAAATCCTTTACAATTACACAGTGGAAGGGACAAATAGACTCAAGGGATTAGATATGATAGACAGAGTGCCTGAAGAACTATGGATGGAGGTTCATGACATTGTGCAGGAGGCAGTGATCAAGACTGTCTTCAAGAAAAAGAAATACAGAAAGGCAAAATGGTTGTCTCAGGAGGCCTTACAAACATCAGAAAAGAAGAAAAGCTAAAGACAAGTGAGAAAAGGAAAGATGTACCCATCTGAATGCAGAGTTAGGAATAGCAAGAGTTAAGAATAGCAAGGAGAGGTAAGAAAGCCTTCCTCAGTGATCAATGCAAAGAAATAGAGGAAAAAATTAGAATGGGAAAGACTAGAGATCTCTTCAAGAAAATTAGAGATACCAAGGGAACATATAATGCATAGATGGGCACAATAAAGGACAGAAATGGTATGGACCTAACAGAAGCAGAAGATGTTAAGAAGAGGTGGCAAGAATACACAAAGAACTATACAAAATAGATCTTCATGACCTAGATAACCAGGATGGTGTGATCATTCACCTAGAGACAGACATCCTGGAATGCAAAGTCAAGTGGGCCTTAGGAAGCATCACTATGAACAAAGCTAGTGGAGGTGATGGAATTCCAGTTAAGCTATTTCAAATCCTAAAAATGATGATTTGAAAGTGCTGCACTCAATATGCCAGCAAATTTGGAAAACTCAGCAGTAACCACAGGACTGGAAAAGGTCAGTTTTCATTCTAAACCCAAAGGTAATGCCAAAGATTGTTAAAAGTACCACACAATTGCACTCATCTCACATGCTAGCAAAGTAATGCTCAAAATCCTCCAAGCCAGGCTTCAACAGTATGTGAACCATGAACTTCCAGGTGTTCAGGTTGGACTTACAAAAGACAGAGGAAGCACAGATCAAGTTGCCAACTTCCACTGAATCATCAAAAAAGCAAGAGAGTTCTAGAAAAACATCTATTTCTACTTTATTGATTGTGCCAAAGCCTTTGACTGTGTCGATCAAAATAAACTGTTGAAAATTCTCGAAGACATGGGAATACCAGACCACCTTACCTGCCTCCTGAGAAACCTATATACAGGTCAGGAAGCAACAGTTAGAACTGGACGTGGAACAATAGACTGGTTCCAAATGGGGAAAGTGTACATCAAGGCTGTATATTATCACTCTGCTTATTTAACCTATATGCAGTGTATATCATGGGGAATGCCAGGCTGGATGAAGCACAAGCTGGAATCATGCTTGCCGGGAGAAATATCAATAACTTCAGATATGCAGATGACAACACCCTTATGGCATAAAGTGAAGAGGAACTGAAGAGCCTTTTGATAAAAGTGAAAAAGGAGAGTCAAAAATCTGGCTTACAACTCAACATTCAAAAATCTAAGGTATCTGGTTCCATCACTCCATGGCAAATAGATGGGGAAACAATGGAAACAGTGAGAGACTTTATTTTTTTGGGCTTCAAAATCACTGCAGATGGTGGCTGCAGCCATGAAATTAAAAGACACTTGCTCCTTGGAAGAAAAGTATGACACACATAGACAGTATATTAAAAAGCAGAGACATTACTTTACTGACAACAGTCCATCTAGTCAAAGGTGTGGTTTTTCTAGTAGTTATGTATGGTTGTGAGAGCTGGAGTATAAAGAAAGGTGAGTGCTGAAGAATTGATGCTTTTGAACTGTGGTGTTGGAGAAGACTCTTGAGAGTCTCTTAGACTGCAAGGAGATCCAACCATTCAATCCTAAAGCAGATCAGTCCCTGAATATTCATTGGAAGGACTGATGCTGAAGCTGAAACTGCAATACTTTGGCACCCTGATGTGAAGAACTGACTCATTGGAAAAGACCCTGTTGCTGGGAAAGATTGAAGGCAGAAGTAGAAGGGGATGACAGAGGATAAGATGGCTGGATGACATCACTGACTTGATGAACTTGAATTTGAGTAAGCCCCAGGAGTTGGCGATGGACAGGGAAGCCTGGTTTGCTGTAGTCCACAGGGTCACAAAGAGTCGGACATGACTGAGCGACTAAACTGAAACTGAACTGAACACAGTCAAAGGCGTTAATGTAGTCAATGAAGCAGAGGTAGATGTTTTTCTGGAATTTTCTTGCTTTCTCTATGATCCAACGAATGTTGACAATTTGATCTCTGGCTCCTCTGCCTTTTCTAAAGCCAGTTTCACATGGCAAGCATATGGGGGTGGTTTGCCTCTCTCCCTCCTGTGGCCCATGTTTTGTAGAAGTCTCTACTATGACCCATTCATCTTAGATGGCCGTGGATGGCATGGCTTATAGCTTCATTGAATTATGCAAGCTCCTTTTCCATGATGAGGCAGTGATCCATGAAGGGGTTGGTGAGCTATAGAACATTAATGAAACCTGCATCAAGGAAATGGAAAGATATTTCATTATCTTGGGATAGAAGACTTAGTATGATGATCTGAGCTTAAGCTAATGATCTGAGCCACAGTCAGCTCCAGTTTTGTTTTTTTGCTGACTG
Organism: Oryx dammah; assembly: GCF_014754425.2. Taxonomy (NCBI): domain Eukaryota; kingdom Metazoa; phylum Chordata; class Mammalia; order Artiodactyla; family Bovidae; genus Oryx; species Oryx dammah. The sequence goes on along the minus strand of NW_024070200.1, from coordinate 64,556,621 downwards.
TATAGAGTCATCTATCTTTGCCTGCAAAGAATATACTCAGACTGATTTTGATATTGATCATCTGTTAATGTCCATGTGTAGAGTTGTCTCTTGTGTTGCTGGAGAAGGGTGTTTGCTATGACCAGTGCATTTTCTTGGAAAAATTCTGTTAGCCTTTGCCCTGTTTCATTGTGTACTCTGGGGCCAAACTTGCCTGTTACTCCAGGTATCTCCTGACTTCCTACTTTTGCATTCCAGTCCCCTGTGATGAAAAGGACATCTTTTTTAGTGTTAGTCTAGAAAGTTTTCATAGAACCATTCAACTTCATCTTCTTTGGCATCAGTGCTTTGGGAATATACTTGGATTACTGTGATGTTGAATGGTTTGCCTTGAAAACAAACAGATCATTCTGTTGTTTTTGAGACTGCATCTAAGTAATGCATTTGAACTCTTGTTAACTATAATGGCTACTGTATTTCTTTTAAGGGATTCTTGCCCACAGTAGTAGATATAATGGTCATCTGAGTTAAATTCATCCATTCCTGTCCATTTTAGTTCACTGACTCATATCATGTCAATATCTCAGGAAATTTAGAAAACTCTGCAGTGGCCACAGGACTGGAAATGGTCAGTTTTCATTCCAATCCCAGAGAAAGGCAGGGTCAAAGAATGTTCAAAATAACAGACAATTGTACTCATTTTACATGCTTGTAAGATTATGTTCAAAATCCTTCAAGGTAGGCTTCATGTACTGTTGAAACTGGATTTAGAAAAGGCAGAGGAACCAGAGATCAAATTGCAAACTTTCTCTGAATCATATTGAAAACAAGGGACTTCCACAAAAGCATCTACGTCTGCTTCATTGACTAGGCAAAAGCCTTTGACTGTGTGGATCACAACAAACTGTGGAAAACTTTTTTAAAGAGACGGGAATACTAGACCACCTTACCTGTCTCCTGAGAAACTTGTATGAAGGTTAAGAAGCAACAGTTGGAACCTTACATAGAACAACTGACTGGTTCCAGATTGGGAAAGGAGTGCAACAAGCCTGTATATTATCAACCTGTTTATTTAACTTATAGGCAGTCTGCAGTCCATGGGGTTGCGAAGAGTTGGACATGGCTGAGCGACTTCACTTTCACTTTTCATTTTCATGCATTAGAGAAGGAAATGGCAACCCACTCCAGTGTTCTTGCCTGGAGAATCCCAGGGACGGTGGAGCCTGATGGGCTGCCATCTGTGGGGCTGCACAGAGTCAGACACGACTGAAGTGATTTAGCAGCAGCAGCAGCAGCAGCAGCAGTGTACATCATGTGAAATGCTGGGTTGGATGAAGCACAAGCTGGAATCAGGATTCTGGGGGAAATATCAGTAATCTCAGATATGCAGATGATACCACTCTAATGGCAGAAAGTGAAAAGGAACTGAAGAGCCTCTTGATGAAGGTGAAAGAGAAGAGTGAAAAAGGTGGCTTAAAACTAAACATTCAATAAACAAATATCATAGCATATGGTCTCATAGCTTCATGGCAAATAGAAATGGAAAAATTGGAAGTAGTGACAGATTTTGTTTTCTTGGGCTCCAAAGTCACTGAAGGTTGTGACTGCAGCCATGAAATTAAGACGCTTGCTCCTTGGAAGGAAAGTTATAACAAACCTAGACAGCAGAGGCATTACTTTGCAGACAAAAGTTCTTTTTCTGTTAGCTATGGTTTTTCTTTTAGTCATGTACTGATGTGAGAGTTGAGCACTGAAGAATTGATGCTTTTGAATGTGGTGCTGAAGAAGACTCTTGAAAGTCCCTTGGACAGCAAGGAGATCCAACCAGTCAATCCTAAAGATATCAACCCTGAATATTTACTGGAAAGACTGATGCTGAATTTGAAGCTCCAGTATTTTGGCCACCTGATGCAAAGAGCTGACTCAGTGACAAAAACCTGATGCTGGGAAAGATTGAAGGCAAAAGGAGAAGGGAGTGGCAGAGGACGAGATGATTAGATATTATCACCAACTCGACGGACATGAATTTGAGCAAACTCCAGAAGATAGGCAAGGACTGGGGAGTCTGGCATGCTGCAGTCTGTGGTATCACAAAGAATCGGAAACAACTTAGCAGTTGAACAACACTATGTTATATGTGGTTTTGATTGCCTAGCCCCAAAGAGATTGACATCAAGAATTTTTTTCACTAAAATATAATGTCAATAATATTTTTCATTAAAATATAATTTATTTACTTTTTAGCATGATGAGTTTGTGTGTGTGTGTGTGTGTGTGTCTCTGCAATAAGTAAGACAAAGAGTCTGTTCGCCTCCAGGCTCTAAGTGGCAGTCTGGAGAAAGAGGTCAGTCTTGTGTCTCTGGACTCGTCTGCAGACAGTCCTGCCACTGTGACAAGGGGCACGGTGACAGAGGGCGTTTCCTGTCTTGGTGTCTGGGTCATTTTCTCAGCTCATGATTGATAATTTTAGAATGAGAAGGTTCAGGATGGGGCAAAGAACAGCAACCAAACAAAAATTTGCATTGGTATTGTGGCAGAGGCAAGTGGAAAGTATAGTCTGTGTAATTCCTCTTTGGGTGCCGTCAGTCTTTTGAGGAAACAAATGTGGTTGACTCTTAGTAAAACTTACCCTAGGCAGCTTTGCAGTGTTCATTTATATTGCACAGTTTATGAATGTGATTCTTCTCAAATATACAAATTCTGAATCTTTAGGAAATGGTGATTTCCAAATAGAATTGCTTGATAGAATTTCCAAATGGATTTCCAATATAGAAATGAAATAAAAACTTGAAAGTGAATTCCTTTTTGAACTAAATGCAGAGGACTCAATTCCATCAGTCCTATTTTATGCTCTTCTTCAATAAAATCTGTTCTTTTTCACTCAGAAAATTGCCATCCCTCTCCCCTCATTCCTGACTTTCTTGCATCTGTGTAACCCTTCATCCTTCTCCCAACTACCCAGAGCTTAATCCTTTTTAAAAATTTATGGTAAAATTCACATAACATAAAATTTGCTATTTTAACCACTTTCAAGTATGCAGCTCAATGGTATTTAGTACATTCAGATTATTGTGCAACCATGACCACTGTCCATCTCTAGAGCTCTTCATTTTGTGTAACTGAACCTGTAGCCTTTAAGAACTAACTTTGCATTGTGTCTGCCTTCTGCCTCTTGGCAGCCACCATTCTACCTTCTATCTCTGTGAGTTTGACTACTCTAGGTGCTTCATATAAGTGGGAGCACAGTGTGTCTGTTTGTGGTTGTCTAATTTCGCTCAGTGTAATGTGCCCAAGCTTCATCCCTGTTGTAACATGTGTCAATGTGTTGTATATACATACATATACATATATATTTAAATCTTTCTGTGTATTATGATGTTTTGATATCTTAAAAATGCTTCCTGATTGGGCAGCTACTGCCTCTTCCAGGGTTAGCCAGTTCTTCGTGATGGCAAGAGGCCAGCTTGGAGCAGGTCTTTGAACATACAGTCTGTCCAATCCAGAGTCATAGCTCCTCTACGTGATGGCTTTTACATCACAGGAGACAATACTCTGGTGTTCTAATTATCCCGAGACCTGGTACCAGGGCACTGGAGACCACATGTATAGCTGCAAGCCCACAGGAGTTATTCAAGCTGGCCAAACTAGGTGATCTGAGTTGTTCATCCTGCCTTTTCCCCCTGAGACCTCTGTTCTGATCATGACCTCAGCATCCCCTCCTTTGCTCTGTCTTCTGCCTCCTGACCACTTTTATGTCTTTCCCTTGTAGTCCTGCAAAGCATGCTGTATCACCCATCTCTAGGACCTGGGAGTGAATTAACTTTGTTTTCCTGAGCCTGTCCTGAGCTGTACCTGACGGACCATCATGTGAACAAGCACAGAAAGGCTAAGTGATAGTCTACGTGCATATGCTGTGTGTGGTTTACCCGTTTATCCCTCTGTGGACATACGACTTGATCCCACTTTTTGGCTGCTGTGAACATAGATGTACTCATATGTTTGAATCTCTGATTTTAATTCCTTTGGGTATATAACCAGAAGTGGAATTGCTGGGTCACAGGGTAGTTCTCTTTTTAGTATTTTTGAGGAGCCACCATACTGTTTTCCATAGTGCCTGGATTATTTTGTATTCCCACTGGCAGTGCACAAGGTTTTCGTTTTCTCCACGTTGTTGCCAGCATTTATTTATGCCTTTTTTTTTTAAATTTAAATAGCAGTCGTCATAATGGACGTGAAGCTGTTTTGATTTGTCTTTCCCTAGTGACCAATAATGTTAGGTATCTTTTCATGTGCCTATTGGTCGTTGTTTGTCTCTTTTGCCTTAAGTCCTTTACCCATTTTTTAAATCAGGTTCTTTTGCTTATTTGTTGTTGAATTGTGGGAGTTCTTTTTAGTTTTTGGATGTCAAACTTACAACATACATGACTTGCAGGTGTTTTCTCCCATTATACGGATTGCCTATCCAGTGTTGGGCTTCCCTGGTGGCTCAGTGGTAAAGAATCTGCCTGCTAATGCAGGAAATGCAGTTTTGATCCCTGGGTTGGGAAGGTCTCCTGGAGAGGGAAATGGCAAACCACTCTAGTATTCTTGACTGGGAAATCTCATGACTAAAGGAGCTTGGCAGACTATAATCCATGGATCACAGAAGAGTCAGACATGACTTAGCAACCAAACAACAACAGCAACAACAATCCACTATGTTAATTGTGTCCTTTGATGCAAAAAAAATATATAAACTGGACTTTTTAATCTTGATGTTTATTTTTTTTCTTTTATTGCCTGTGCTTTTGGTGTCATATATAAGAAATCATTACCAAATTCAATGTCATTAAGCTTTTTTTTTTTGCTTGTGGGTATCCAGTTTACATAACACCATTTGTTGTAAATACTTTTTCCCCACTGAATGGTCTTGACGTGCTGTTGAAAATCATTTGTTATGGCTTAATCTCTAGTCCTTGAGTTGTAAATCTTGAGCCTCCTGTGGTCACCCTGTTTCCTGAGTACCACTGTCAGGGCCACTTTCCTAAAGATTCTTTTTACTTTAGCATGACACTGCTTAAAGGAAAGTTGCTTAAAACAGCTTCTCTCCCAGGTTGTGTGTGTGTGTGTGTGTGTGTGTGTTTTCCAAACTCTTCTCTTAAAACCTTTATTATACTATTGCACTTAATACTTATTTGATACTTCCCGCTTCAAGTTGTTAAGGCTTTACATCTGTAGATTCTTTTTATTTAATAAGATTAAAAGCTCTGGACACCTAAAGTCTGGTAAATACCATGAAACAACCAGAAAAAATCTCTTGCAAAAAGTAGGTCCTCAACTGACTGACTTAACATAGCCTTTGTATAACATTAATAAGGTTATGCAGCATTTGGAGACAGAATATTTGCTGAATCCAATTAAGTTGAAGAAAGATGCTACTTGCTGTTCAAAGTAGTTAGCAAAGCTCAGTTTAAAATGCTGAATAGTCCCTTAATAAAATTTAAACACTATGTACATAGTTCATAGAATCATATTGGGGTGTTTTCCAAAATGCCAGCAGCTCTGAAGCTAACATGACTAGGTTGTGCTGACAGATAGAATAGTTGACTCCAGCTCATTATCATCATTTTTATTTTTGTGAAGATCTGGACAGCATGGCTGCAGACTGCTGGGTATGTAATTGAACAACAGACTTGAGCTTACAGGTGCCACTCATCAATGATTACTTATTTAGCAAAACTGGAGGAAGCTTGTTGTAGTAATTGCTGATACAAACATTCTTGTTTCCATAGAAATACCTTGTTTATATGCAGAGGTTCAGGAGTCTTATTTATGTTCCTCCAGGTCAGAAATGGAGAAAGCAATGGCAACCCACTCCAGTACTCTTGCCTGGAAAATCCCATGGACGGAGGAGCCTGGTAGGCTGCAGTCCATGGGGTTGTGAAGAGTCAGACATGACTGAGTGACTTTGCTTTCACTTTTCACTTTCGTGCATTGGAGAAGGAAATGGCAACCCACTCCATTGTCTTGCCTGGAGAATCCCAGGGATGGCGGAGCCTGGTGGGCTGCCGTCTCTGGGGTCGCACAGAGTCAGACCCAACTGAAGCGACTTAGTAGCAGCAGCAACAGGGCAGAAATACTCTGAAATTGGTGTTCTTCTCCCCTGTACCAATCAGTTGCTGAGTGCTGGGGAAAGGAAGCCACCTCCTTTCCAGTGGCACAGACCCCTGACTTGGAGTTTGTTTTGGGAATCTCATTATCGGTCTTTCAAGTTCCATTTCTGCCAAGGAGAGGGGGACTGATTTTCTTTAAGGTTAAATGAGCTAATTTTACCTATGATGCACAGTTAGATATTACAGTTTTTTGTTGTATGAATTTTACTCCCTCATAGTTGGAAGTCAGTCCTTAACTGACTGAAGTGTTATTCTTTTCTGAGTTGCAGAATTTGAAATCTGTGATATGCATGTGTGTCTTTACGTAATAATGGTAACAATGGATATTTCTTAATCTCCTTTGGTATATGTATTCTCCAGATCTTTGCTTTGAGTTGCACCAAAGTAATGGATAAATAACTTGAATTGTCCCTGATATTACTCATTGTGTGGGTATGTGTTAGTCGCTCAGTCATGTCTGACTTTTTGTGACTCCATGGACTGTAGCCCACCAGGCTTCTCTGTCCATGGAATTCTCCAGGCAAGAATATTGGAGTCAGTTCCCATTTCCTGCTCCAATATTACTCATTACTTAGGTTTGATTTCATAGCATAACTTTGATATTTCTTATGTGATGTCTTATATTTAACCTTTTTATGTTTTCTCTGTCATATAATCAGCTAAACAAAGACTTTTAGAGTATCACAGTCATCTATCACTGGCAACTTGCAGTGTATAAATATCCTGTTTTTTTTTACAATTAAATTTACTAACTGTAAGAATCCTTCATCATTTAAGAATTGTAACTGCCATGCAGGTCCCAAAGAAAAATCCACCACTTTTCTGTATGCTGTTGAGCTGTCAGTGTGTGACTTAGAGGAAGTTGAGGAGCACTTTCTGGCACATTGTATTAACTAACATACATGTGTTTTCTCCACAGTAAAACCCACTGTAATTGATGTTGACATCTATGTTAACAGCATTGGTCCTGTGTCGTCAATAAACATGGTAAGAAGCTTCTTTTCTGATCTGATGGTCTTTGTATCAGTTCTTGCTTACGTTCTTATTGTGGATTTCTGTTCAAGATTTATCATGCAAGTTTAAGCTCACAATTGGCTTCTTAAATATGTAGCATTTATTGAAAGTTTAAACACTGAAAGTGGTAAAACTCAAGGAATAGAGATGGTGATTAAGAAGTATCTCATCTCATGTTTTTCTCTGGATATATGCCCAGGAATGGAACTGCAGGGTCTTATGATAGCTCTATGTTTAGTTTTTTAAGGAACCTCGATACTGTTCTCCATAGTGGCTGTACCAGTTTACATTCTCATCAACAGTGGAGGAGGAGTCTCTTCTCTGCATACCCTCTCCAGCACTTACTGTTTGTGGATTTTTTTGATGATGGCCATTCTGGCTGGTATGAGGTCATACCTCATTGTGGTTTTGATTTGCATTTCTCTAATAATTAGTGATGTTGAACATCTTTTCATGTGCCTGTTGGCCATCTGTATGTCTTCTCTGGAGAAATGTCTATTTAGATCTTCTGCCCATTTTTTGAGTGGGTTGTTTGTTTTGATGCTGTTAAGTGTCGTGAGCTGTTTGTAAATTTTGGAAACGGATCCCTTATTAGTAACATCATTCGCAAATATTTTCTCCCAATTTGTGGGTTGTCTTTTGGTTTTGTTTATTGTTTCCTTTGCTGTGCAAATCTTTTGAGTTTAAGTAGATCCCATTTAAAATTTTTGTTTGTATTTCCATTATCCTGGGAGATGGATCAAAAAAATATGTTGCTGTGATTTATGTCACAGAGTGTTCTGCCTATGGTCTCCTCTAACAGTTGTATGGAGTCCAGTCTCACATTTGGGTCTTTAATGCATTGGAGCTTATTTTTGTGTATGGAATTAAAGAATGATCTATTTTCTTTTTTTTTTTACATGTGGCTGTCCAGTTTTCCCAGCACCATTTGTTGAAGAGACTGTCTTTTCACCATTGTGTAGGCTTGCCTCCTTTGTCATAGGTTAATTGACCGTTAGTGCATGGTGTTATTTTAGGGTTTTCTATCCTATTCCATTGATATGGGTTTCCATTTTTGTACTAGAACCGTACTGTTCCTCCCCATCTTGTCCATGCGTTGTTTACTGTATGTAGATTTCCAGGTGATGTTATGTGCAGTGGTGTAGTCACTGGCTGTGTCTGGCCTCGTTAAAACTAGGGATGAATATAAATGACATTTTTTTAAATTTTAGTTCATTTTTTTCAAGGTCCAAAAGACCTGCCTTTCAGTGTTTCTCAGGAAAGAATCTGAGAATACTCAGCTTATACTTCTGTTTTCCTGGGGGTAAATACACTACTGCCTGTTTTTTTAAACAGGAAAAAGAAAATATGGGGTCAGGTACGTGTGTGATTTTCCTGAATAAAATTTTAGTATATTTTCACCTACTTATTAAGCAAAAAGTCTCCAGAAGTAACTGTTTCCAGTGTAGACGTCCTTTCCTGTACAGAGTGCTTGGCTCTTAGGAAGGGGCTGAAATGTTGGAATCCACTAGTGTCAAGGTCCCCTCATAGGTACCGTAGGCCAGAGTGGGCCTCCCTGACCAGAGTGTGCAGATTCTAGGAGCAGGCCCTTGCTTGCAGGCCAGTGACCTAACACTGGGCTCGTCCTTGTGCTTCCCTGCTGCACAGTGGCTCCTGGATTCAGGGGACACATGAGGCTGAAGGGGGATTGCACAATGCCAGCTTAAGAAGTCTTCCTTTCATTGCAGAGTTCTGTGGATGGAAATAATCCTTCCAAAAGTAATAGCAAAATTGTTTCTTTTCATAGCCCGGTATTAAAAGTGCTCATGTTTTCTCTGATGATAGAAAGGTTCCATGTGGGGCTGAAATTCTATTTATGGGTCACTCACTTTAAAAAAACCCCCTATGTCATCCACACAGTGGAGATGGACCACTAGCAAAGAGGGGACATGAATAAAAGAAGATTCGCCCTACACAGTCTGTTGGCTGCAGATCGTGAAAGGCAAATTACGACTGTAAACTGTTCCTTTCCCTGATTCAGTAGTCAGTTTCTCAGTGTTTCCTGTTCCGGAATTTTATTTACTTGTATTAGTTCCATAATGCTTTATTCAGACACTGCTTTATATGTAACACGAAAACAGAAGTGCCTCCAAAGATACATAGTCATAAAACTGTTTTAGGAACAGTTGCTTGTATTTGCATATCTAGGGATGTTCATGAACTCCTGTGACCTTGAGATCTACTTTGTGCCCAGAATCAGTCTTTGCTGATGAAATTGATAGACTTTTCTGTGTGAAAATCATAGGCTGCAGAGGAGGCTACAAATAAGTGACAGTCCCCACAGGGTGATAAGGGCTCTGCTAACGGCCAGCACTCCCTTGGAAGGCCCATTGCAGTTAGGATAGATTTCTCTGATGAGGTCTTTTCAGCCTGAGGTGAGGCTGCTAGGCGGGGCTCGGACAGGTGGGACAAGTGGGAAGTCGGCAGGAAAAAGCAGGACGGCAGCCACGTGGTGTGACTGGGGACCGGCTGAAGCCATGGGGTGCGTGGGCTGGGGAACTGTGGGGACTGGGACTCGGAGGCCATGCATGCTGAGAGTTTGGCTTTCCCTCAGCTCTGCCCTGGACAGACCCTGCACTGGGGACCGTGTGGACACTCCCGTCTGAGTAAGTGCAGGTCTGACTTCACGAGAGATTAGCTCAAATCCAGATTCGTGAACAAGCCATCCTGATGCCCAGGGGGTCAGAGCAAAGACAGATTCACTTTCCTGAAGGAGGGAATGTGCAAACCCCCCCTGAGGGAGGTTTCAGAGGCCTCAGGAGGCAAGGGCTTCCTTTTTTTTAGATTTAAATTTTTAGTTGTGAAAAAACATTTTTAGGTTCACATCGAAGTTGAGAAGAAGGTGCAGAGATTCCCTATATTCCTCCCTGCCTCCACTCTTGCACGGCCTCCCCAACTGTGAAAACATTTGTTACAATCAGTAAACCCATGCTGACACGTCATCATCACCCAGAGCCCACGGTTTGCATTAGGAGTCCCTCCTGATGTTGTACATCTGTGAGTTTGGACCAATCTGTAACAACATGTTTCAACCATCACAGTATCATGCAGAGTAGTTCCACTGCCCTAAACATTCTCTCTGCGTCTGCTTCCTGAAGGATGAGTACTTCCAGCCTTTGTGTTCCTAGATGTTTGCTTAGAAGTCAGAATGATAAAGGGCTTCTTCTCACATTGCCAGGTACATCACATTTACCCACTGTATCCATGAAAGCAAATGATACACTTTCAAAAAGTATTGTAAAGTGCTTTAATGTGGACCTCATGAAAAAGAAAAGCAATTTAAAAGTAGAGAATTGACTGTTGAAGTGGGAATTGGGGAGTCAGCAATAATAATATAAAAAAGAATACGAGAGAGAACAAAACAAATTAAAAAACACATTGTGGGAGAAAGGCACAATTTAGAGATGTGTACAGGATTTAATGATGTAAATTTTTATTGCAGTTTTGACCATAGCTAAAGCCTGATAAATTTATGACTTCCTCTAACTATTCATTTAACAAGGAAAGAGAGAAAATGATGTCTTCCTCTTCTTCCTCTTTTCCTTCCTGCTTTTCTGCTTCTTTTATTGATATTATTCATACTGAAGTTTCAGTCTCAGACATTCTCCTTCCTGCTAAATAAAATGAAGTTGCATTCAGTCACTTCCTTAACAGAGTGTTTTCCATGGTCTTGTCTCTCCTGGACTTGTTTATGCTTTTCCTAGTTATAGAGAGAGTAGAAATGATTCAGATGGGTTGAAGAGAACTTTGTTCTATTTTTCTGTAAGCTTCAATCACATCCTCTGTCCTTGTCATTGTGGCAATTTTAACATATCTAAATGTGCACAGTTCCTCATAGAATTACCCATGATTTGTTTCAAGCCTTGTATGGAAGCTGCATATAAGGGAGCTTCAGAGTTTATTTTTGAGAATATTTACCATAAAAGACCTTACTGGAATGGAACAAAGAAAATTGATGTTTTGATGCCTCCTCCGTGCTATCAGCCTGTCTTGTATGATCTTCTGTGAGTTCACGGTAGAGAAGATACTGCCTTTCGCACTTATTTGTGAGGAGGAGCTGGATGGAGCTGATCGGATGGAGACCCTGGAGCAGTGTTTCTGACTCCAGCCCGCTGTGTCTGTGGTCATCAGAACATGCAGCAGCAACACCTGTAGAGCTACAGCTCGGGCTTGAAACTTGAGATGGAAAGGGCTCGAGGGCGAGTCTGATGTTGGGATAATTTTCCTGTTATTAAAAATACTAATAGACTTTGTTTTTAGAGCAGTTTAAAATTTTTCCCAGCTCATTGAGATATAGTCGATGTATAACATTACGTAAGTTTAAGGTGATTGTATATATATATGTATTGCAGAATAATTGAAACAGTAACATTAGTTCATACTTTCATTGCCACACATGATCGTTTTTTTTTTGGTGTGGGTGATAAAAATTTTAAGATCTACTCATTTAGAAACTATCAAGTGTATAATAACCATATCGTTAACTGTAGTCACTGTGCTATATATTCTATCCCTGGGACTTACTTAATACTGGAAATTTGTACACTTCGACCAACATTTACCCACAAGTACCCTCTGCCATCCCTGGAAACAATGGATCTGCTCTGTTCTTATGATTTCTGGTTTATAAGATTCTACATATAAGTATGATCATAGAGTATTTGTCTTACTCTGACTTATTTCATGTAGCATAATTTTAAATGAGATGGTTGCGTGGCATCACCAACTCGATGGACATGGGTTTGGGTGGACTCCGGGAGTTGGTGATGGACAGGGAGGCCTGGCGTGCTGCAGTTCATGGGGTCGCAAAGAATTGGACATGGCTAAGCTACTGAACTAAACTGAACTGAACTGAACTGAATTTTAAATTGACAAAAACCGAGTGGGAATCACAGAGAATTCGCAACATGCACACACATACACATGTTCCTCATATTATTAACATCTTGCCATTATTGTGGTGCATTTTGTTATGAGTGATGAATGGATACTGACACATTATTAGGTGAAGCTCGTAGTTTACATGAGGGTTCACTTTTGGTGGTGTTCCTTCTGTGGATTTTCACAAATGTATGATGACATGTATAATGTACTCACCATAACTGAGTACAGTAGTGTACAGTATTTTCACTGGCCTGAAAATCCACTGTTCATCACTACCCTCCATTTCTTTAAATATTGCTTCAGTAACCTTCTATTTCTCTCTTTTCATGTTCTAGGGCTCCAGTCCTGTGACTATTAAGGATTTCTCCCAAGTCCCATTTTACCCTTATGCTTATGGTTTTATTTCCATCCCTTTGATATCCATGTTTCAATCAGTGGACACCTTTCAATCTACCTTCAGTTCACTTCAATCTCTCAGTCATGTCCAACTCTTTGTAACCCCATGAACTGCAGCACGCCAGCCTTCCCTATCCATCACCAACTCCTGGAGCTTACTCAGACTCATGTTAATTGAGTCCATGATGCCATCCAACCGTCTCATCCTCTGTCTCCCCTTCTCCTCCTCCTGCCCTCAGTCTTTCCCAGCATCAGGGTCTTTTCAAATGAGTCCGTTCTTCACATCAGGTGGCCAAAGTATTGGAGTTTCAGCTTCAACATCAGTCCTTCCAATGAACACGCAGGAATGATCTCCTTTAGGATGGACTGGTTGGATCTCCTTGCTGTCCAAGGGACTCTCAAGAGTCTTTTCCAACACCACAGTTCAAAAGCTTCAGTTCTTTGGTGCTCAGCTTTCTTTGTAGTCCAAATTTCACATCTGTACACGAATATTGGAAAAGCCATAGCTTTGACGTGATGGACCTTTGTTGACAAAGTAATGTCTCTGCTTTTTAATATGCTGTCTAGGTTGGTCATAGCTCTTCTTACAAGGAGCAAGTGTCTTTTAATTTCATGGCTGCAGTCACCATCTGCAGTGATTTTGGAGCCCCCCAAAATAAAGTCTCTGTTTCCATTATTTCCCCATCTATTTGCCATGGAGTGATGGGACCAGATGCCATGATCTTAGTTTTTTGAATGTTGAGTTTTAAGCCAACTTTTTCACTCTCCTCTTTCACTTTCATCAAGAGGCTATTTAGTTCTTCTTGCTTCCTGCTATAAAGGTGGTGTCATCTGCATATCTGAGGTTATTGATATTTCTCCCGGCAATCTTGATTCCAGCTTGTGCTTCTTCCAGCCCAGCGTTTCTCATGATGTACCCTGCATGTAAGTTAAATAAACAGGGTGACAATAAAGAGCCTTGTCATACTCCTTTCCCAATTTGGAACCAGTCTGTTGTTTCATGTCCAGTTCTAACTGTTGCTTCTTGACCTGCATGCAGATTTCTCAGGAGGCAGGTAGGGTGGTCTGGTATTCCCATCTCTTGAAGAATTTTCCACAGTTGATTGTGATCCACACAGTCAAAGGCTTTGGTGTAGTCAGTAAAGCAGAAGTAGATATTTTTCTGGAACTCACTTGCTTTTTCAATGATCCAATGGATGTTAGCAATTTTATCTCTGGTTCTAATTTGACCAGAGATCAAAAGGATCCAGAAGAACCAGAAGAGATCAATCTTCCTTGCAGCTTCGTAAGTCACTCCTCATGTATCCCTTATCTGTTCAAGCCATCTATTGATTTTTTTATGTCTTAAAATTTTACTTTATAAATTAATATAGAGTGATTTAATTTTTTCAGTATATAGTTTTATGACTTTTAAAATATGTATACATTTATATACCTACAATAGTCAAGATAGAGAACATTTCAACTACCCCAAAAGCTCCCTCACACTTTCTGTTAACAGTCACAACTGACCCTCACCCAAATACTTGGCAACCACTGATTTGTTTTCTAACACTTCAGTTTTGTTTTTGAGAATTCTATGTAAATGGAATCACATAATTAGTGATGTTGGTTCCTTTGAAACTGGTTCCTTTCATTCAGCATAGTGGATTTAAGATTCATCCTCTGTTAATGCTTTTAGCAGTATTTTTTATATTATTACTGAGATACTGAGTACTTATGTAATTATATTAGTTAGGGTTCTACAGAGAAATAAAATCAATAGGATATATACATACATACATATATATATATATATATGCACACATATATTATCATATCACACCATATTATAATCCCTCAAGGGAAAGGCAACGTGTTTTACTGAGTCCACCAATTCAGATGTTAATATTTCATCTGAAAACACTTTCACAGATTCACCTAAGAATAATGTTTAGTTAAATATCTGGGTATCCCATGACACAGTCAGGTTGACACATAAAATTGACCATCAAAGTATTTTTCGTTTCTAAAATTTTAGTTTGACGGTTTCTTGTACGTGTGTGGTCTCTGGTGAATTTCTCCATCTTACAGTCTTTTTCTGGGACAGGCTAATCATAAAATTCACAGCTGATGGCTGCAGTATCTGACCATTTGTGGTGCCATTTCTGTTGTCTCTTTGGTTGCTTTTCCCTGTGTTTTTGTTTCTCCTTGATTATGTACAAAAGTTGTAGAGACTTCAGTCAGCATTCCCTCTGTGTCTGGAGGTCACTACTGTTGTGGGGGCTATTTTGCTGTCCAGCTGAGGCTCAGCTGGGCTCTGGTTCCAGTCTACCCTGCCCCCAGTCTTGGGGATAGCTCTGCAGGAGTCCCAACTGACGGCTTGGGTTGCCTCCCAAGGCAGCTCCAAAGTGCTCCAAAATTCTGATTTTTATATTTCTGAAGAACTGATGCTTTTCAGCTGTGGTGTTGGAGAAGACTCTTGAGAGTGTCTTGGACTGCAAGGAGATCCAACCAGTCAGTTCTGAAGGAGATCAACCCTGGGATTTCTTTGGAGGGAATGATGCTAAAGCTGAAGCTCCAGTACTTTGGCCACCTCATGCGAAGAGTTGACTCATGGGAAAAGACTCTGATGCTGGGAGGGATTGGGGTCAGGAGGAGAAGGGGACAGCCGAGGATGAGATGGCTGGATGGCATCACTGACTCGATGGACGTGAGTCTGAGTGAACTCCGGGAGATGCTGATGGACAGGGATACCTGGCGTGCTGTGATTCATGGGGTCACAAAGAGTTGGACACGACTGAGCGACTGAATGGAACGGAACGGAACAGACAGCATAAAATGGCTGGAAATTCTGCTCTTCTTTTTAAGCCATTTTATAACTGCTTTATCATCTCTTACCGTGCAGCTTAGTCTGTGAGCATGTTGAGGGAAACCCCAGGCCATTGGGCCCATTTCTTTGCCATCCTCCCTCTCTGAAGGCTTGCCCCTCCTGGTCGGGCTGCTTGGCTGCCCCAGACTCAGCTTCTGGCCCAGCTCTGCCAGGTCCCGCAGTTCTCACCGCCACTTCACCGGCTCCTGCTGCCGATAGGAGGCAAGTTCTAGGGAGACGGGCTAAGTGCTGGCCCTGCTGCCCCTGTTGTCTTGGTGTTGAACCTCTTCAAATCAGTTTATAAATGTGTATTTTATCCAGCTTTTCTGTTTTTGCTTTGTGAGAGTATTGGTCTAGAACAAGCTTTCCCATCATAGCCACACACCTTTGATTTAAAATTTTCTTTAGGTGGAATAAGGTTTGATTTCTAGTAGTTGGAAAGGAAATAATTTGGAGCCATGAGTTAAGCCCTAAGAAAATTTTCATTTTCATGAAGAATTTCATTAAACAACATATTCCCTGTTTTGTTCCACTACCTTCTGCCATTTTCAGGCAACTTCATGATTCCATCTTCTCAAAACTTTTAATCTTCTTGAGTAAAGAACTGTTCCACGTACCTTTTACAGTCTTCCAGGGGATTGGAAATTTTTTCATTAAGATAATTTGTAAAGACTGAAATAAGTGAAAACCTGAAGGTGTGATGTCTGGTGAATAAGGTGGGTGAATCAGAACTTCCCAGCCAAGCCGAAATAGTTGTTGCCTGGTCATCAGAGAAACATGCGGTCTTGCATTATTCCTGTGAACGTCTGTGTTTTCTATTGACTAATTCTGGACGTTTTTCATCAAGTGCTGCTTAAAGTTGGTCTACTTGCGTGCAGTACTTGTTGGAATGAACCATTTGATTTTCCAGAAGGCACTCATAACAGAGGACTCTCTTCCAGTCTTACCATATACCTTCTTTGGATGATGACTGGCCTTTGGTGTAGTTGGTGGTAGTTCATTTCGCTTGCCCCAGTCTTCCACTCCACATTATTGTACAGTATCCTCTTTTCATTGCCTGTCACAATTGTTTTAAAACAGAACATTTTTCTTACACTTAAGTAGAGAGTTGCAGGCAGAAATACAATCAAGATTTTTTCACTTAACATATGTGGAACCCAAACATCAAAGCAATTATAGACTCTGCTACTGCTACTGCTAAGTCACTTCAGTCGTGTCCGACTCTGTGTGACTCCATAGATGGCAGCCCACCAGGCTCCCCCATCCCCGGGATTCTCCAGGAAAGAACACTGGAGTGGGTTGCCATTTCCTTCTCCAATGCATGAAAGTGAAAAGTGAAAGGGAAGTCGCTCAGTCGTATCCGACTCTTAGCGACCCCATGGACTGCAGCCCACCAGGCGCCTTCGTTCATAGGATTTTCCAGGCGAGAGTACTGGAGTGGGGTGCCATTGCCTTCTCCATAGACTCAAGCAGGTACAAATGAATTTCAACAGTTGATTTGGATATTCTGAGTTGTGTCAGCTATCTGCTGCATGGTATAATGGTAACTGTTCTCAATTAATATCTAGATTTGATTGCTGTCAACTTCAGTGGGTCTACCAGTGTGTGGAGCATTGTCCAACAAGAAATCTCCAGCATGAAACTTTGCAAACCACTTCTGTCAGTCAGTCAACAGTACCTTTTCTATACACTGCACAAATCTATTTTTTGCATTTCAGTTGCATTTTTCCCTTTCTTGAAATAATAAAGCATAATATACCAAAAACGTTTCTTTTTTCTTCCCTGTTCAGTATTAAAATGGCTACATAAAAATTCACTAATTTTGATAAGTTTTTTAAGTGTATGCTGATATGACAGCTGTCACGATAGTCTAACAAAATTGTTTCAAATGAAGTTAAACACAACTAAGCACTATAGAGCCATCTTATGGGAAAACCAAGCAAACTTTTTGGCTAACCCCAAATTTGTATATATTTATAAAGTGTGTGATTTTGAGATTTGGTTCATCACTAGATGTAAAGCCCTTTTCCAGTGCAACAGCAGTAGAAATAATAGTGTGTATCTAAAATATACACTTTATTAAAGAAACCAATAGAATATGTTGAGAGAGCCACACAGTATAAGTGGGAAGGATTTCTGAAACTTAAAAAAAGTTTTCAAGAATGAGAAGGAAGATGGTATTTAAAGCCTTTAAAAACTAGTAAAGGCTTTTTAAACCAGTGATCTTGTGAACCCCAGTCTGTAGCAGGTTCCCGTTTTACTGTGAGCCCTTGAAGGCCAACACCTACAGCTCTTTTTGGCCCCTTGGGACTCAGTTGAAAGGCCCTGATGAGTGTCTGTTAAATGAATGAATGAATAAAAGTCATCTTCCCTTCTGCCTGTCTACATATGTGCCCACTGTGCATCCTTGAGTGTTAGTGTGCACATCCCGCATACCCATACACTTCCCATGTCTTAGGTTACATTTTCATTAATGAATAGGTCTTGCTCTAATCGTATTAGTTAACAGTTTTTCATTGCTTCCAGTGCTGCAAGAGTTTATTCCTGACAATAAACCTGTGGAGGCTGAAGATATCATCAGCCAAGTTTATGGCTAATAGACCTTAAGGTATAGGACCCTTAGGTCCTATCTCAAAGACTGTGCATCTGGAAAGATGACAGAACAGACACCCATACTCTAAAGGAAATCAGTGGAAGCTATGCTAATGGGTATGTGCACGTGAGAGTGTGTGTGTGTGTGTGTGCTCAGTCATGTACCAGTCTTTGGAACCCCATGGACTGAAGCCCACCAGGCTCCTCTGTCCAGGAAGTTTTCCAGGCAAGAATACTGAAGTGGGTTGTTTCCTAATCCAGAGGATCTTCCTGACATAGGAATCAAACTTGCATGTCTTGTATCTCCTGCATTAGCAGGTGGATTCTTGACCACAGGCCACCTGGGAAGCCCATGCTAATGGGCTTGTCCGTGTAAAACCAGTGCATTTTAAACAGGCTGTTTTTCCTCTTTTGTTTATCCTCCTGTGTCTTGGAACTTTTCACTGCTTTATACAAAATGTCTTAAATGTCAAAATGTCTTGTTGCATGGAGCAGTCATGCCCCTTTGTGATGTCTCAACAACTGTCATATATAACTTACAGCAATGTTAGTTATATGAATCATGTTGTACATTATATCCCAAATATTTACTTAGCTTATAACTGGAGGTTTGCAATTTTAATCCAATTCCCTCTTCCCCACCCACCCCATCTCTGGTAACCAGAGATCTGATCTCTTTTCTGAGTTTATTTCTGAAGTGTATTTGACCTACAATACTATGTTAGTTTCTACTATGCAACCTAGTGAGCTGACATTTCTATACATTACCAAATAATCACCATGATAAGTCTAATTACTGTCATCATATGTAAATATTAAATTAGTACTGGATGTATTCGCTACTCTCTACGTTTCATCCCTGTGGTTCGCTTATCTTGTAATTGGAAATTTGTGCCTCTTAATCTCCCTCAACTATTTCCCTCATCCCCAAGCCCCCTGCTCTCCGGTAACAACCTTTTTGATTTCTGTCTATAACTCTGTTTTTGTTTTGTTATGTTTGTTCGTTTCTTTTGCTTTTTGAACTCCACATGTAAGTGAAATCATACTTGTCTTTCTCTCTTTGACTTATTGCATTTAGCATAATACCATATAGGTCCATGTTTTGTGGGCTGGTATGTGGCATCCGGTCCCATCACTTCATGGGAAATAGATGGGGAAACAGTGGAAACAGTGTTGGGAGCGACTGAGTATATATATGTTTATGATTTTATTTGGAACAGTTAGTCCATTAACATTTCAGCTGATTTTTAATAGATATTTGGTTATTGCCATTTTGTGAAATTTTTTCAAGTTGTTTTGTATTTCTTTTTTATTTCTTTTGATCTTTTCCCTGTGATTTGATGGCTGTCTTTAGTGTTATATTTAGATTCCCTTTTCTTTTGTATGTGTAAGTATCTGTTATAAATTTTTGGTTTGTGGTTAGCATGAAGTTCATACATGACAATTATATATATACATTTTCATTTCAACCTGATGATCTCTTACATTCAAATGCATTCTAACAGCCCTGCATTTTTGCTGCCCTTCACATATTTAGTGTTTTTGACATCATATTTTTACATCTTTTTGTTTTGTGTAACCCTACCTACTTATTGTAGATATATATGATTTTACTACGATTGTTTCTTATCCTTTCTTGTAGCTATGTAAGTGGTTGATTTACTACCTTTATTGTATATTTGTCTTTACCAATAGATTTTTCCTTCATAGGTTTAATATTTCTAGTATTTCCTCGTCTTTTCCACTTAGAGAATTCCCTTTAACTTTTCTTATAAAGTTGGTTTGGTGGTGCTGCACTCTGTTAACTGTTGCTTGTCTGTAAAATTCTTTACCTCTCCTTCAGATATGAATGATAGTTTTGCCAGATAGAGTATTTTTGGTTGTAGGTTTTTTTTTTTTTTCCCTTTCATCACTTTACACGTACTGTGGCACTATCTTCTGGCCTGTAGAATTTCTGCTGAAAAGTCAGCTATAGTCTTATGGGAGTTCTCTGTTGCTTCTCCCTTGCTGCTTTTAATCTTTTTCTCCTTAATTTTTGCCATTTTAATTGCTCTGTCTTGGTGTGTTCCTCTTTGGGTTAATCCTGTATGGGACTCTCTGTACTTCCTGGACTTGGGTGACTTTCCTTTCCCAGATTAGGGAAGTTTTCGGCTATTTTGTCTTCAAATATGTTCTCTTCCTCTTTCTCTCTCTTATGCTATAATGTATGTTAGTGCAGTTGATGTTGTCCCACAGGTTTCTTAAATTGTTCTCAGTTTATAAATTTATTTTTCTTTGTTCAGCATTAGTGATTTCTGCTCCTCTGTCTTCTAGCTAGCCGATCTGTTCCTCTATATCATCCAAAGTATTCTTGATTCCTTCTGGTGTATTTTTATTTAAATTACTGTATTCTTCCACTCTGTTTGTTTCTTTTTCTATTTTTCTAACTCTTTGTTAAAATGTCTCACTTTGTTTATCCATTCTTCTCCTGAATTCATTGATGATCTTTATGAGTATTACCTTGAAGTCTTTGTCAGATGGATTGCTTATCTCTACTTCAATTAGTTCTGGGGTTTTATCTTGTTCCTTTGTTTTGAACATACTCCTTTGTTGCCTCATTTTGCCTAAGTCTCTGTGTGCATTAGGTATGTCGGTTACACTTACCAATCTGGTACTAGTGGCCTCATGTAGGAGATGTCCTATGGGGCCCAGCAGCACACTCTCCTCTGGTCTCCAGAGCTGTGTTACCTAGGGATGCCCTCTGGGGCTGGGTGGACCCTCCTCTGTGGCAGGGCCGACCGCTGTGGCTGTGGCTGTGCCATGGCTGCTGACCTGGTTGGCTGCTAGGCCCTGCCCTCTGTGCAGTCTAACAGCCACTGACGGGGCTGGGTGTTGGCATTGCTGGCTGTGGGGCCTTGGGCCCCAGGGGTGGGTGTCGGCCTGCTGGGGGTTGGGGCTGGGTCCTGAGGATCCGCGGCTGGACGGGTTCAGATCCCATGAGTCCCCTAGTGGGCGGCCCTTGGTCCCTGTACGGCTGACTGCTTGACTTGGGGGGATGTCTCAGGACTGGTGCCAACCTGCTGTTGGGAGGGTGAGCCCCCAGTGCTAATAAGAGAGAGGACTCCAAAGTGGTATTTGCCAGCATGTGTCCTCATGGTAGAAAGAGCGCCCCCAAGTGGCTGTGCCCGCGTCTGTGCTCAGAGTGAGCTCCAGCTGCCTCCTGCCACTCCAGGAGATTCTCCAAGATCAGCAGGTGGGTCTGACCTAGGCTCCTTGGAAATCACTGCTTCTGCCCTGGGTCCTGGAGCGTGTGAGACTTTGCATGTGTGCTGTAAGAGTGAGTCTTTATTTCCCACAGCCCTTCTGAAATTAAGCCCCATGGGTTTTCAAAGCCAAACATTCTAGAGGTTTGTCTTCCTGGTACAGGATCCTTGGGCTGGGGAGCTTAACGTGGGTCTTGGGCCCCTGGCTCACTGGAGAAAACTCTGCCTTGTAATTATGTCCCTGTGTGTGGTTGCCCACCCAGGGTGTGTGTCTTGACTGTACCATGTTTCTGCTTTTCCTAGCTGTCTTATTGTGGTTCCTTCTTTACATCTTTACTTCTAGAAAATCTTTTCTGCTAGTCTTCAGGTCATTCTTACAGACAGTTGTTCTGTAAATGGTTGTAGTTTGGCGTGCCCGTGGGAGGGGACATGAGCCCAGGGTCCCCCTTACTCCTCTATCCAGTCTACTCCAGTCTGTGCTACCTCTTTTTAACCAGGTAGATGTGCGTGTGCCTTGCCTCACTGAAGAAGTTAGAAGGGGTGAATCAACAGCATGCATAATAAGGAAGAGGATGAAAAGAAATGTATTAATCTGTAGTTCTGTCCAGATGCTGTTTAGTCAGTACATACTGCTGGAGTGGTTTGGGTTTTTGGAAAAGATACAGCAATTGGGCTTCCCTGGTTGCTCAGCTGGTAAAGAATCCACCTGCAGTGCAGGAGACCCCAGTTTGATTCCTGGGTTGGGAAGATCCCCTGGAGAAGGGATAGGCTAGCCACTCCAGTATTCTTGGGCTTTCCTTGTGGCTCAGCTGGTGAAGAATCCACCCGCAATGTGGGAGACCTGGGTTCAATCCCTGGGTTGGGAAGATCCCCTGGAGAAGGGAAAGGCTACCCCAGTGTTCTGGCCTGGAGAATTCCATGGACTGTATAGTCCATGGGGTCACAAACAGTTGGACATGACTGAGCGAGTTTCACTTTCAGTTTCACAGCAATTCAAAAGTGAAATCATGTTCCTGACACCTGTTTTAAAGTAATTATCAGACCTCGCGGGCATGAAGGAGTGCTGACCTTCACACATCTCTCGTTCCACCGCTGACGACGTGTGGTGGTCCAGTGATGCTGCTGCCAAGGCTCAGGCCAGCCCTGAAGTCCTCTCTTGGGGTTCCCTTGCACTGCTTACTTAGCCACGTACCCACGAGATTCTGCTTCTTGTCTTACACCCCTGGGACATCCGTCCTCACTGGACATTTCCCTCCCTGCTTTTCTGTATCCTCACTTTGTTCAGCTTGGTTCTCCTTTGCTTGCGTCCCGCCCTTGCCTTGGCCTCGATGGGTCAGCTGCCCCGTTCACGTCCCTGTGCCTGTGTTGTCCCATTGTTCACGACAGCTGAGCAGGGGTGGGTGTGTGTCCTGGTGGGTTTAGAGTCCTGCTGCTCTGCTGCGGTCTGCTGAGCGCACTCCTCAGGCTGCTCTGCATCTGGGCTGGGAGGATCCTGAGACACGCTCGAGTCTGCACAAAGCACGCTGCCTGCTGCTTTGTCCCCTGAAGAGTGTGTGAAGTTCTGTAAGGGGACAGAACTGGAATAAAACAAATGGCCGGGCCTTGTAGGCAGGCAAGTTTTACCTTTCCTGTAGTGCAAAGCCACCTGTTCCCAGGTTATGGAGCTGCCCCATGGACACCGAGCTGCTGAGCACATGGATGTTCTAGGGCAGAAGAAACCTGTACACTGGGGCCTCTCTGGTCTCTTTCAGACCAAATGTCCTATGATTTTAGGACACAGCAGGGAAATTTGATTTTATAAAACTGAAGAAACTTGAAAATTTAATTTCCAATGAAAAATTACTTTTGCCAGTGATTTGCAAGATTTGCAATCACTCCCCTTTTGTTTCTAGACTCTCTAATCTGCCCATCCTTCTCTTCCATAATACTGAAGTCTAAAAATACTTGTCCTTGAGCTATGCAAAGAAATAAAAATGAGCTGGAGTTATGGAAGAAAGCCGTAAAATACTGTTTTCCTTTATTTTTTTGGCTTCAGAGTTATGTTAGATATTTCGAGAAAGACATTTAAATTAAAAAAAGAAGCAATTAAGGTTTAGGCATCTGAAAGGAATTTACATGAGATAAAAAAATGTGATGCTGTGAATTCAGTTCTCTTTTCTTCTCAAATTGTTCAGCCTTCTTTGAGGCACTCTGTTCTGTTGAAATTGACCAGTCAAGACCGCTTCTCTGTGAGGAGGTGGCCTTTCTGTAAGGTGCCCTGGTGTGTGAAAGCTCTTCTAGTATGCAGCATTGAAGCAGCATTTGTAGACTATTTACTGAAAATCTCTCTCTCTCCCTTGCCCTCAGCAGGGTTGGACAGGCTAAACACCACTAAAGAGAGAACTTTAGATGTTTATAAGCACGATACATCATGTTCCTTTTGTGAAAATTTTATAATTGGAGTCTCTTCTTCTTTTTTTTTTTTTTAACCCTAAGCTGCAGACATGATTTCTGATGTCTTTCTAGATCTTGTGTAGGCTATCCAGTTACTATTCCTCAGTCAACTAATTGCTAACTGAACATTCTATCTTGGCCATCCAACTTCCCCTTCTTGGTTGTCATAAAGTTAGCCGCATATTCACTGATGAGTCATCGAATCAAAACAACCCTGCAGATAGTTGGAATCATCTTAGATCTGTGTCTTTTGCTTTCTCCGTCTGTCTTGTGCCGAGGGGCGCTGGCCCTGTGACTCTAGCGTAGCGGGGTAGTGGAGTTTGAACTCTGCACCTGCAGAAGGACATGGCAGCAGGTGCAACGCTGCTTGTCTCAGGACTTGCCCTGCACAGTTCCCCAGGCAGACTGTCCTGCATCCTGACCTGGTATAGGAACTCTTCCCGTAAGTCTTCATATCCATGCAGGAAGGATGGCCCGCGAGGCAGGTCTCCCGCTGTGGGTCTAAACTGGTGGTGTTTGATTTCTTTAGAGAAAACTGAGGTAGAGCAGCATCGGTGACCTCAGTGAGTGCGGGTCCCAAAGACCAGATCTGTTTATGGGGACGCAACATCCTGATGGCCTCACTTGATGCAAAAGACAGCTTTTCTGGGTCTCCTCTGTAGCCACACTCTCATCTGTTCATGGAAGAGCTCCTCCTCCACCGATTTTCTCACCTGGGTAAAGTGAGTCAGCCTATCTTCTGCTGGAAAAAAATGTTTCCATCTGAGTTTATTTCTGTTTTGAAAATAAATTCATTTGTGTGTGTGCTTTTTTTAGATTACACATATAAGTGATGTCATATAATATTTTTCTTTCTCTGTCTGACTTAACTTAGTGTGCTAGTCTATAGGTCCAGGCATGCTGCTGCAAATGACATTATTTCATTCTTTTTATGACTGAAAGAAGATATATATATCTTCTTTATCCATTCCTCTGTTGAAGTTTATTTCATGCTTGGCTATTGTAAATAGTACTGGTGTGAACACTGAGGTACATTTATCTTTTCAAATTAGTTTTTCTCTTTTTCAGATATATGCCCAGGAGTGGGATTGCTGGATCATATGGTAGCTGTATTTTTAGTTTTTAAGATTCCTCCATACTGTTTTCAATAGTGACTGTACCAATTTACATTCCCACCAGCAGTGTAGGAGGGTTCCCTTTCCTCCACACCCTCTTCAGCATTTATTATTTGTAGACTTTTTGACGATTAGCATTCTGAGTCGTTTGAGGTGATATCTTATTGTAGTTTTGATTTGCATTTCTCTGATAATTAGTGATGTTCATATTTTCTTTGTTTTCCTGATTTAGTCTTGGGAAATTGTACATTCTTGGAAATTTACCCATTTTTTACTAAGTTGACCATTTTATTGGCATGTAATTGTATTAATTTTTTGTGATCCTTTGTATTTCTATGGTGTACATTGTAACTTCTCCTTTTTTATTCCTGATTTTGTTGATTTGGATCCTCATTTTTTTCTTTATGAGTCTAGCTAAAGGCTTATCAGTTTTGTTTATCTTTTAAAAATCAGCTCTTAATTTCATTGATCTTTACTATTGTTTTTAAATCTCTGTTTCACTTATTTCTACTTTGATCTTTGTGATTTCTTTCCTTTTACTAACTTCGGGGTTTCTTTGTTTTTCTTTTTCTAGTTCCTTCGGGTGTAAGTGATACCTCATTGTAGGTTTGATTTGCATTTCTCTGATGGTTAGTGATGCTGAACATCTTTTCACTTGCTTTTGGCCGTCTATAAGGTTGCACAGTGGTCAAGAATCCCCCTGCCCATGCAGGGGATGTGGGAGCCTTGGATTTGATCCCTGGGTGGGGAGGATCCCCTGGAGAAGGAAACTGCAGTCTACCCCAGTACTCTTGCCTGGGAAATCCCATGGACAGAGGAGCCTGATGGGCTGTAGGCCATGAGTGGGGTTACAAAGAGTTGTACACACACACACACACACACACACACACACACACACACACAATCTTCTTTGGAGAAATATTTCTTAGGTCTTCTGCCCATTTCCTGATGGGGAGATATGTGAGCTGTTTGTATATTTTGGAGATTAATTGCATTGTTTGTAAATATTTTCTCCCAGTTCATGGGTTGTATTTTTCTTTATGGTTTCTTTTTTTTTTGTGTGTGTGTGTGTGTAAAACCTTTCAAGCTTACTTAGGTCTCATTTGCTTATTTTTGCTTTTGTTTCTGTTACTCTGGGGCTTCCCTGGTGGCTCAGAGGTTAAAGCATCTGCTTCCAATGCGGGAGACCCGGGTTTGATCCCTGGGTTGGGAAGATCCATTGGAGAAGGAAATGGCAATCCACTCCAGTATTCTTGCCTGGAGAATCCCATGGACAGAGAAGCCTAGTAGGTTACAGTCCACGGGGTTGCAAAGAGTTGGACACGACTGAGTGACTTCACCTTCACCTTCTGTTACTCTAGAAAATGATCCGAAAATTATTTTTGCAATTTATGTGAGAGTGTCCTCTCTGTATATTCCTGTAAGAGTTTTATAATATATGGTCTTACATTTATGTTTTTAATCCACTTTGAGTTTATATTTATATATGGTCTTAGAGAATGTTCTAACTTCATTGTTTTACATATTTACATCTTTTACATGCCCAGTTTCTCAAGAGACTGTTTTTGTTTTTCTTCCCATTTTATACTCTTGCTGCTTTTGTTGTAGATTACTTAACCACAGGTGCTGGGCTTTGTATCCTGTCCCATTGATCTGTAAGACTGCCTTTGTCCCAGTACCATACTGTTTTGATTATTGTAGCTCTATGGTATTGTCTAAAGTCAGGGAGTGTGATTTCTCCAGCTCCATTCCTTTTCTCAAGATTCGGGATCTTTTATATTTCCATACAAATTAATTTTTTTGTTTCAGTTCTATGAAAAATGCCTTGGTAATTTGATAGAAACTGCATTGAATCTGTAGGTTACCTTGGATAGTATGGTCACTTTACTAATACTGATTCTTCCAATCCAAGAACATGATATATCTTTCCATCTGTTTCTGTTTTCTTCTATTTCTTTTATCAGCATTTTACAGCTTTTGGAGTATAGGTCTTTTGCCTCCTTAGGTAGGTTTATTACTAGGTATTTTATTATGTTATGTGATGGTAAATAGGACTGCTTGCTTAATTTCTCTTTCTGAAATTTCGTTGTTAATGTATGGAAATGCAACAGATTTCTGTGTGTGAATTTTGATCCTAAGACTTTCCCAAATTCATTGATGAGCTCTAGTAGTTTTCTGGTGATATCTTTCAGATTTTCTTAGTATCATGTTATTTGCAAACAGTGATGGTTTTACTTCTTCCATCCCCACTTGGATTCCTTTTGTTTTTCTTCTTTGCTTTCTGTGGCTAGAACTTCAAAACTGTGCTGAGTAAGAGTGGTGAGATTGGGCATCCTTGTCTTGTTCCTGACCTTAAAGGGAATGCTTTCAGCTTTTCAACATTGAGTATGGTGTTTGCTGTGAGTTTGTTATATATGGCTTTTTAAAAAATGTTCCCTCTATGCCTATTTTCTGTAGTTTTTTTTTTTCATAAATGGATGTTGAATTTTGTCAGAAGTGTTTTCTTCATCTGTTTAGATGATTATAGAAATAACAACCTTATTCTTCAGTTTGTTGATGGATCATATCGATTGATTTGTGAATATTAAAAAGTCTTTACATTCCTAGAATAAATCCCTCTTGATTATGGTGTATGATGCTTTTAATGTGTTGTTGGATTCAGTTTGCTAGAATTTTGTTGAGGATTTTTGGGTCTGTTTTCCTCTCAGATATTGGCCTGCAATTTTCTTTGTGGTGTCTTTGTCTGGTTTGGTATCAGGATAATGGTGGCCTCGTGGAATGAATTTGGAAGTCTTCTTTCCTTTCATTGTGGAATACTTTTGGAGGAATAGGTTTCGAGCATCTTCTGAGGATGATTCCTTGCTGCCTTCCTGTGGCTGTATGATTGTGGCAGCTCCTCTTCCTTGTCATTGTACCTGCCCCTCTCTCACGTATCACTGGCATGGTGCTTTGGGAGGTTCCTTGGCCTGGTGGCTCCTGGTGCCTCCTCCTGGTCACCTGTTCATATCCCCTCAACATTTCTTACAGCTTCTGGGCTCAAATCCAGGCTTCTTGCCATGGGCGTCAAGCTGTCCACAAGGTATTTGGGACTTTGTCCCTTGGGTCGTGCCATTGAGTCTGAAGCTCAGCTCCTTTTGTCCATGTAACTTTTACTATTTCCACTATTTTATACATAGTAGTGTGTGTCTGATAATCCCAGATTCCACCCCTGGGACGTTTCCTGCCCTCACTTTAGACTTGGCAGAGGCCGTTTCCTGCTGTGTTAGACACTTATCAGATGCCATTGCTGATTTTCTCTCTGTGCGTCTGCGTGTGGGTCTCGCTCACAGCCTCCAGGGTGGGGTCCTGATTTGTGCCTTAGCCGTAGCACATGCTCAGTAACTGTCTTCTGCTCCATGGGTATCTGACTAGCTTCTGCATGCGAGCCCACCCTAAGGGTCGATTTTCTGTCTCTGTGTCTGTGTGTGGGTCTCGCTCACAGCCATCCGGGGTGGGTCCTGATTTGTGCCTGAGCTGTAGCACATGCTCAGTAACTGTCTCGTGCTCCATCCGTATCTGACCAGCTTCTGCATGCGAGCCCACCCCTGACGGTGGATTTTCTGTCTTTCCAGCCCAACGCTCACATCTACTGGCTCTTCAGTAAATCTTTCTGTAACAAACCCAGGAAGAATTGTTGACTGAACTGAATTTGGTGAATTTCTTTTTCTGCAACTCAAAACAAAACAAAACAAAACAAAAAAACCACCCTATCTTTTTTCCTGTTGATTGGATGTAAATATGTGTTTCTCCCTTTGGTTCGGACTATGCAGTGAAGTTATTTGTTATCCCAGAACTCAAGGGCTTAAAGTGACAGATTTTTTAAAATATATGGACCAACAGGGAAGTCCCCTCATTTTCTTTTTAAACAAATTTCACTTTATTTTTAACCATTAAAAATTGATGTATAGTCAATTTACAAGGTAGTGTTAGTTTCAGGTATACAGCACCATGATTCAGTTATGCCTATACATATTTTTTATATATATATATTTGTTTATATATTTATGCATAGTCTTTTCCAGATTCTTTTCCATTATAGGTTATTACAGAATATTGAATAGTTCCCTGTACTATCCAGTAAATCCTTGTTGTTTATTTTATACACAGTAGTGTGTCTCTTAATCCCTAACTCCTAATTAACCATTCCTCCTACTCATTTTCCCTTTAGTAAGCATAAGATTGCTTTCTATGTCTGTGAGTCTATTTCTGTTTTGTAAATAAGTTCGTTTTTATCATTTTTTAGATTCTGCTTACAAGTGAACAGTAATGCATTTCTTATTCACAGTTCACCTGGTTATGTGGGTGTGACTGACCTGGAACCTCTGCTCCAGTGCCTCTCACAGGCTGCAGATGAGGCTGGGGCTGTGGTCATCTCACAGCTTCACTAGGGGAGAGTCCACTTCCAGGATCCTCAGCTGGCATCTGCAGGACTCAGTTCTTCGCTGGCTGTTGGGCTGGGCATCTCAGTTCCTTGATGTCCTTTGTCCGGTGCTTCCTAGATCCTGCTGCACAGGCCTCTCCAGAGGGCAGCTGGTTGTATTAGAGAGAGACTAGAGACAGCCAGCCAGCCAGAGGGAGAGAGAAGAAAAGGGAGAGGAGGGGAGGCCTCATGGGCAAGCTTTTATAGTCTAATCTAGAAGGAGTGGCCTGTCACTTCTGTGTGCTCCTCATCAGGAGCACATCTCTGGTTCCAACCCACAGAAAGCATCTCCTCAAGGGCTGGTGTGTTGGGTAGGGGAGATATTTGGGAAACATTTTAGATGTTGACAACCACATGCTTTTTTATGCCAAACTAGATGTAGTTTCTGAGATCAAAGTGATTAGCTTGGAAGATCAAATTGTCATTAATTCACATAACCACTAAAATATATTACTACACAAGTTGAGAGAAATTATTTGAAGAAATGGAATGAGCGGCTTTGGAGTGATGTCATGACGGATCTTGGCCTAGATCAGAGATCATAGGAGGAATTCTTGGGGCACTTGTGAAGCTAAGGAGATGAGTTGAGTCTAACCCAGCAGCAGGTGGCAGAAGACTGACGGGTGGCATTGGGGCATCCTGAATAGGAGGGAAAAATAGGTGCAAAGACCTTGTGCTGAGTGCTACTACGTAGCACGTCCCATATATGCAGAAGAGGGCAAATATCCCACCAGCTCCAGCCAGAAAATAAACTTTGAAGGTCAGTGCCTTATTCTCCATCCTGTTTGATTAGCACACAGGCTCTTCTGTTTCTTCTTTCTGGATGTACCTAGTGCAGGATAAACTATCTAGAATGAATGAAATGATGCATGATTTGACAACAATTAATTTAAGCAGATTTTAGCTACAGCATAAACCCACAAATCTACCAGAATTGCTGGGTATCAAGGAACATTAGCAACTGTACTGCTTTGCTCTATCAAAAGGATATGTGCATTCAGTGAAGGAGAAAGAAAGAGGAATTAGCTTCTGCTGAGTTCCCAGGACTTACCAAAGAATTTACGCACATTATCTCATATAGTCCTTACAGAACAGTATGAAGTCAGTATTCTCAGCGTGTTTACAGAGAACTAAGTGCAATTAGACGTGGCCTGAAGCACCTTGTGCTCTACAGGTGGGGTCGTCTTCGCTTTGTAGCAAAACCAAATTCCTACCAACTGGCCAATTAATTCCAGTTGCACAGAGAAATCCTGGCTGACTTTGGAGCAGAGTTTTAGTCTCTCCATCTGCAAATGGTGGTGCTAATTATGTGTGCTGTGTCAGAGCAGGTGGCAGACGTCAACTTGACTTGAGAACTGCAGAGAGTTCCAAGATCAGAGTAATGAGAAGGAGCATCCAGGCTCTTACATGCATCTTAAAATAATTTCTTCTTCCTCCGTGGCTCTCTGGTTCATTCCGGTGTTCTCCAGCAGCATGAAAATCACTGTGTTTTGGATCACCGCAGACCATGCTCCTACTTCCTTATGCATGCCCTGGTTCCTTTTTAGTCTTTGATTTGCAGCTCTGTGTTACGTGAGGAACTGGTCCTTTATACTTCTTTTGCTCTTTAAAATCATAATAGGAAGTTCTTTGAACTCCAGTTTCAAAGTTACCTCATGTTCGTGTTTCATTGCTCTTGCATATGGGAGGCATGTGTTTTGGAGGTCTCAAAACAGGGACATGCTTTTAAAATATTAAAGAGTGGAAGAGAACACTCAGTATAGTTTTGTCTTACAGCTTTTGTCATTTTGGATTTAGAATATAATCTAGCACATCTGCAAGTCATAGACACTTAGAATAATTTGACGTCTTGGGGCAAAACTGTAGCCAAATGTAACTGCTGTCGTGGCTACATCAAAAGGTCTTGTCTTCCTTGTTTTACATATATTGTTATTTATTTTAAATGTCCTGTTAATATCTCTTCCTCTCGATACTCTGTGGTGGTGAGAGATGACATAAGATTTGTCTGCAGTGGGACATATGGTGTCAGTTGCTTACTCAGCTAGTTGTTGCACAGTTCTTCATGCTTGCTTCCTTTCCAGAGATAAACCACCATATGTTCCTTTAAAATCCAACAAGTTGGACATCGTTAGGTGGTTGTGTTATGAAGGAACACTCTGTCAAGTTGTCTTGTCCTCAGTGGTACCTTCCAGTCTTGTGGTCCTTACATCACTGGCATTACTGAGGAGTAAAAAGCCCAGGAGTGCACATTATCCTGAGTTGGGTAAGGGAGCCATACCTCTCATGGGTCATTAGTTTTATAAGAGACTCACTGGAGAACTGTGGGACCCAGTACCTCTGACTCTGTAAGACTTAGGCACAACTGTCACACCCATTGCCTGGCCTAGAGGGAGCCCTGGGAAGACTATCATGATTAACTATACAAACGAGATGTTGTTACTGAGCCATATTTGAGTCTTCTCACCTGTGTCCAGTAAAGCCAGTCTACTGAGACCAGGTTTGTGGTGAAGCGAAGCACAGCTTTTAGTGTAGGGCTCCCAAGACCCAGACGCCCCCGTGGCTTTCAGAGAAGGGGTTTTAAAGGCAATGTGAGTGAGGGGAGTTGTGGAGTGTGTGATCAGCTTGTGCTCAGTTGTTGAATGGCTGGCGTCAGCTTGACGTTTTAATCATCATCAACCTTCTGGTTTCCACCGGTCTGGGATCTATGTGCTTGCAGTGGGCAGTTTTCATTTGGTGGGGGTCTTCTTCCTGTAAAAACAATTTAGGAATGTGTATTAGGCCTTTATCTGTATCTTTCAGGAACTGGGAGTTGAGTGGTTTTCTGCTAGCTGTCATCTGAATTGTTACCAGATTCCAGTCCAACAGCTATTCTTTGTTTCTGAATCTGCACATTTCCTTATCATTAACTCTTGAACCAGTCTTCACAGGGGCTGGTATGCATTTCAAAATGTGTTCATGATTCTCAGTTCTCATATACCTGTTGCATATGAAAAAGTTCAGCTAAAAGACAAGGTTAGTTCCATTTGTATAGATGTTCCATTTACTGAATAAGGAAAAGGGAATTTTCACTACTTGAAATGCATTTGGCAATGAAAGTGAAAGTGTTAGTCACTCAGTTGTGTCCGACTCTTGTGACCTTGTGGACTGTAGCCCTCCAGGCTCCTCTGTCTGTGGACTTTTCCTGGCAAGAATACTGGAGTGGGTAGACATTCCCTTCTCCAGGGGATCTTCTCGACCCGGGGGTCAAACCTGGGTCTACTGCATTGCAGGCAGATTCTTTACCATCTGAACCGCCAAAGAAGCTCAATATTTGGCAATAGACTCTTAAAATTTTTTATTTTGCAGGCATCCTTATTCTTAGCTTCTGAGAATCATGGTCAGACTCTGTTTTAAAAGAAACAAATTGGAAGTATTATTATATACGCTATCAAGCTGCTAGCAACTTTGGTGGTCCAGGAGAGGCAGCGTGAATTTGTTTGGGGGCTAAAAATGGAGGCAAGATGGATGAACTTAATCTAGGAGATGATGTTTGTATACTTTATCTTTATTTGGGTCTCTTAGGTTTTAGGTTTTTATCTTTCTTTAGGCTTCTCTGAAGGCTCAGATGGTAAAGAATCTGCCTGCAATGCAGGAGACCTGGGTTAGTTCCCTGGGTTGGGAAGATCCCCTGGAGAAGGGAATGGCAACACACTCCAGTATTCTTGCCTGGAGAATTCCATGGACAGAGGATAATGGTGGGCTACAGTCCATGGGGTCGCAAAGAGTCAGACATGACTGAGTTACTGACATACTTTTCACTAGGTTTTAATCAAGGTCATTTTACTAAATGAATTGAACACAAATAAGAATTTAATTTGTGAAACAACTGAATTACAGAAAAAAGGAGAATCAGATGAACAGAGGTTTAAGCAAAGGAATTGAGAATAGCTTATTTACGAACTGAGAAGGGGCAAGTTGACACCTTGGAAGGGCCTCTGTGCCTTGGGGAGAGGATGGACAGAGGGCCGCATCTGGGAACAGGGTCTTCCTCCAGCCTGGGAGGAGCCTCTGGCAAAAGGCATGTGGGTCATGGGACAGAAGGGCCCACTCCCCCTTCTCATGTGCTCATTGCTCTGCTGAAGGCCTGGAGGCTCAGTTTCCTCTCTGTTCCTATGGAAGGCCATCAGCACTGTTTCTGGGCCAGCCCACTCTCTGATCCAGAGCTTTTGGACATAGACCAGGTAAATGTCAAAATCTCTAGGGAAACCCATATAAATTCCAGGTGCCAAGCCTATAGCTGATATTGTAAGCAGTCACTAGACAGAAGGGTATTTAGAAAAGCCACAGGGAGTTGATCTGGCCCTTGGCATCTGGGCACTGGGAATGTGTGCAAGAGAGTGGAGTGTAGCCCCTCTGCGGGGCGTAGCAGGCAGGGTGCCTGGGGCCCTGCTTCTGTCTGCCCCTGTGCCCTATCACAGTGGGAGTAACACCTGGATTTTAGATGGTTGAGAAAAACGTGCAGATTTCAGTGTTCTGGGACTGCCATTTATGCTATCAATGTAAAATCATAGCTTCAGTCAGTTCCCTAAGAACTGTCATCATAATTCTCCTTTAAAAACAAAGATGCCTTCCTCTTAAACAACTGCTTGAAAAATCACTGTCGGAAAGCTTTCCCTGGAGATGTGTGAGGGGTTGAATACTGTCACCATGATATGACTTATGTGCTCAGCCACTTGTGGTTCCTCTGGGCTCAGAGTCCTCCAGCCAGGCAGCCAGGCTTAGGATCAGCCCAGGTTGATCAGCCAGGCTTAGGATCAGCCCAGGTTGATCAGCCAGGCTTAGGATCAGCCCAGAGTGCTGCTTCTGCTCCCCAGAGCCTGTCTTCACTGAGTGTAACATCCTCCCACCAGCACCTCTGCTCTGCCACAGCCAGACACCTCAAGACGGGCTCCCGTCCTTTGCCTGAATTGCACAATGCTTGTGTCATAACCTTCTGAAGATGTTTGCTGAAATGGCCCCTTATTGAGGACTTCCCTGACCGTCATCTCTCTCTCTCTGTTGTACTGTAAGACACTTGAGATGTTTAGGGTGCAGTCAGTCCCTGACCCTCCTACAGGAGTGCCTGGGCTGCCTGTATCCACCTGGGCTCCTCAGAACACATGACCTGGCGGAGGAAGTCTACACACAGACACCAGAGAAAGGCAGCAGCTCTCAGGTCAGAGACTGATGAGGAAATTCCCAGCCAACTTCAGCAGGGAGGCTGCAGAGGCAGATGTTCAGGCAGCCACGTGGGGCTCTGCAATCCCAAGACCCCCAGCCCCATGGGTCTAAAGCTCTGGTGGTGGTGTTTTGGTTTTTCATTCTTAACTTGTTTCAGAAAATCTAGCAGCATGTAGACAGGCTTTGGTGAATCTAGGGAGTCTTTGTTATTGTTGTTTAGTCGCAAAAGTCAGGTCCGACTCTTTGCGACCCCATGTACTGCAGCATGCCAGGCATTCCTGTCCTTAACTATCTCCTGAAGTTTGGTCAAACTCATGTCCATTGAGTCCATGATGACATCCAACTGTCTCATAATCTGCTGCCGCCTTCTCCTCCTACCCTCAATCCCTCCCAGAATCAGAGTCTTCTCCAGTGAGTTGCTCTTCACATCAGTGGCCAAAGTATTGGAGCTTCAGCTTCAGCATCAGTCCTCCCAATGAAGATTCAGGGTTGATTTCCTTGATATCTTCAGTTTTCTTGAAGAGATCTCTAGTCTTTCCCATTCTATTGTTTTCTTCTATTTCTTTGCATTGTTCACTTAAGAAGACTTTCTTCTCTCTCCTTGCTGTTCTCTGGAACTCTGCATTCAGTTGGTTATATATTTCCTTTTCTCCTTTGCCTTTCACTTCTCTTCTCAGCTATTTGTAAGGTCTCCTCAGACAATCACTTTGCCTGCCTGAATTTCTTTTAGGGATGGTTTTGGTCACCACCTCCTGTACAGTTACAAACCTCCACCCGTAGTTCTTCAGGCACCCTGTGAACCAGATCTAATCCCTAGAATCTATTTGTCACCTCCATGGTATATTCATAAGCAATTTAATTTAGGTTGTATCTGAATGACCTGGTGCTTTTCCGTGCTTTGTTCAACTTAGGCCTGAATATTGCAATAAGGAACTGATGATCTGAGCTCCAGGTTTTGTTTTTGCTTACTGTATAGAGCTTCTCCATCTTTGACCACAAAGAATATACTCAGTATGATTTCCATATTGACCATCTGGTGACGTCCATGTGTAGAGTCATCTCTTGTGTTGTTGAAAGAGGGTGTTTGCTGTGACCAGTGTGGTAAATTGGTAATTAATGAGCTCAAAAAGTCACATTTTATGGTGCTACACTCCAGAAGAACATGATGAAGAAATATTTATAAATGTTTAAGAATGTGTATTTTAAACAGTTTGCTTTTACTATATTCTTCAAAGGATGTTAAGATGTGATATTTTTATTGACATACAATTGATATAATATCAGTTTCAGACAAACAACATGAGTTGATGTTTCAGTATATTTTGAAATGCTCACCCCAGTTACATCTAGTTAACATTCATCTTCATACAGAGTTAAAATTTTTATGATTAAAGCTTTCAAGACCTACTCTCTTAGCAACTTTCAAATTTGCAATACACTATTACTAACTATAGCCATCAATCTATGCATTACATCCCCAGGACATTTATCTTATAGCTAAAAGTTGCACCTTTTAACTACCTTTACTCATTTCTTCTGGGGTCCGTGGCTTGATTTTTTTTTTTTTTTGCATTTCCTTCTACTGTCTCCATATTGGGTGATCCAAAAAGTTTGTTCAGTTTTAATAGCAAAAACAGTTTCCATTTTCACCAAGAACTTTATTGAACAATGTATTCACTAACTGAATGAACTTTTTGGTCCATCCAGTATTTTATTTTTAATTGAAGTATAATCAACCTACAACACTACATTGGTTGCAAGTGCACAACATGGTGATTTGATATTTCTGCACATTCCAAAGTGATCAGCATGATGTGTCTCATTAGCATCTGTGAGCATACAAAGACACTGCAGTATAAATAACTGTATTCCACATGCTGCGCGTTTCATCCCCGTGACTCGTTTACTTTGTAACTGGAAGTCTGTACCTCTCAATCTCTCTTGCCTATCACACTAATTTCCCTGTTCCCTGACCCTCTGACAAACACTGGTTTATTCTCTGTATCCATGAGTCTGTTTCCATTTTGTTACGTCTGTTCATTTATTTTTTAGATTCCGAATGTGAGTGGAATTACATGGTATTTGTCTTTCTCTTGTTTGACGTATCTCACTTGGCCAAATACCCTCCATGTACATCCTTGTCACGAATGGCAAGAATGAATGCTTGAGTAACGCCTATATAACTGCGTACATATCTTCTTTACGCATTCATCTGTTGATGAACACTTTTGTTGCTTCCAGATGTTGCCTGTTGTAAACAGTGCTGCAGTGACTATAAGTGCATGTAAGTGCTCACTATTTCTGGCCATATCTTCTGTTCCTGTGATCTGTGCATCTGTCTGTGTGCTAGTACCATGCTCTTTTGATGACTGTAGCTTTGTGTATAGAAATTTGACAGATTTTTGTATATTAACTTGCATATTGCAACTTTATTGAATTCACTGATGAGTTCTAATAGTATTTTGGTAATGTGTTTAGGAATTTTCTATACATACTATCATCCATAAATAGGGACAGTTTTAATTCTTTCTTTCCTATTTGGATTCCTTTTTTTCTTGTCTAATTGCTGTGGCTAGGACTTCCAGTGCTATTTTGAGTAAAAGTGGTAAGAGTGGACATCCT
Organism: Oryx dammah; assembly: GCF_014754425.2. Classification (NCBI taxonomy): domain Eukaryota; kingdom Metazoa; phylum Chordata; class Mammalia; order Artiodactyla; family Bovidae; genus Oryx; species Oryx dammah. The sequence goes on along the minus strand of NW_024070200.1, from coordinate 64,519,644 downwards.
TGTTTTCTTCCTGATCTTAGAGGAAACATTTTCACTATTGAGTATGATGTGAGCTGTGGGATTGTCATATATAACCTTTATTAAATTGAGATATGTATTCCCTCCCAACCAACTTTGATGAGAGTTTTTTTTATCATGAATGGATGTTGAATTTTGTCAAATACTTTTCCTTCATTTATTGAGATAACTATATGATTTTTATTCTTCAGTTTGTTAATGTAGTTTATCACATTGATTGATTTGCAGATATTGAATCATCCTTGCAATCAGTTCAGTTCAGTTCAGTCGCTCAGTCATGTCTGACTCTTTGTGACCCCATGAGCCATAGCACGCCAGGCCTCCCTGTCCATCACCAACTCCTGGAGTTCATTCAAACTCATGTCCATCGAGTCAGTGATGCCATCCAGCCATCTCATCTTCTGTCGTCCCCTTCTCCTGCCCCCAATCCCTCCCAGCATCAAGGTCTTTTCCAGTGAGTCAACTCTTCACATGAGGTGGCCAAAGTATTGGAGTTTCAGCTTCAGCATTAGTCCTTCCAATGAACACCCAGGACTGATCTCCTTTAGAATGGGCTGGTTGGATCTCCTTGCAATCCAAGGGACTCTCAAGAGTCTTCTCCAACACCCCAGTTCAAAAGCATCAATTCCTCGGTGCTCAGCTTTCTTCACAGTCCACCTCTCACATCCATACATGACCACAGGAAAAACCATAGCCTTGACTAGATGGACATTTGTTGGCAAAGTAATATCTCTGATTTTCAATATACTATCTAGGTTGGTCATAACTTGCCTTCCAAGAAGTAAGCATCTTTTAATTTCATGGCTGCAATCACCATCTGCAGTGATTTTGGAGCCCCCAAAAATAAAGTCTGACACTGTTTCCATTGTTTCCCCATCGATTTCCCATGAAGTGATGGGACCAGATGTCATGATCTTCATTTTCTGAATGTTGAGCTTTAAGCCAACTTTTAAAAATATATATAAATTTATTTATTTTAATTGGAGGCTAATTATTTTACAATATTATATTGTGAAATACAGTTTGCCATACATCACCATGAATCTGCCAGAGGTGTACATGTGTTCCCCATCCTGAAGCTCCCTCCCACCTCCCTCCTCATACTCATCCCAGTGCACCAGCCTTGAGCATCTCTTTCACTTTCATCAAGAGGCTTCTTAGTTCTTCTTCACTTTCTGCCATAAGGGTCGTGTCATCTGCATATCTGAGGTTATTGATATTTCTCCCAGCAATCTTGATTCCAGCTCTTGCTTCTTCCAGCCCAGATTTCTCATTATGTACTCTGCATATAAGTTAAATAAGCAGGGTGACAATATACAGCCTTGACATACTCCTTTTCCTATTTGGAATCAATCTGTTGTTCCATGTCCAGATCTAACTGTTGCTTCCTTGCAATACTGGGATAAATTCCACTGGATCAAGGTGTTGTTCATTGTTGTCCAGTTGCTCAGTCATGTCCAAATCTTTGCAACCCCATGGACTGCAGCATGCCAGGCTTCTTTGTCCTTCAGTATCTCCTGGTGTTTGTTCCAACTCACGTCCATTGAATCAGCGATGTCATTTAACTGTCTCATCCTCTGTCATCCCCTTCTCCTCCTGCCTTCAATCTTTCCCAGCATTGAGTTTTTTTCCAGTGAGTTGGATCTTTGCATCAAGAGGCTAAAGTATTGGAGGTTCAGTTTTAGTATCAGTCCTCCCAATGAAGATTCAGGGTTGATTTCATTTAGGAATGACTGGTTTGATCTCCTTGCTGTCCAAGGGACTCTCAAGAGTCTTCTCCAATACCACAGTTCAAAAGTATCAATTCTTCAGTGCTCAGCCTTCTTTATGGCCCAACTCTCACATCTATACATGAGTAATGTAAAAACCATAGCTATGATTATACAGACCTTTGTCCGCAAAGCGATGTCTCTGCTGTTTAATACATTGTTCAGGTTTGTCATAGCTTTTCTTCCAAGGAACAAGCAAGTGTCTTAATTCCATGGCTGCAGTCACTATCCACAGTGGTTTTGAAGCCCAAGAATATAAAGTCGGTCACTGTTTCCATTGTTTCCTCATTTATTTGCCATGGAGTGATGGGATCCAATGCCATGATCTTAGTGTTTGGAGTGTTGAGTTTTAAACCATCTTTTTCAACATCCTCTTTCACCTTCAGCAAAAGACTTTTTATTTCCTCTTCACTTTCCGCCATCAGGATGGTGTCATATGCATATCTGAGATTATTGATATTTCTCCTGGCAATTTTGATTCCAGTTTGTGCTTCATCCAGCCCAGCATTTCGTATAATGTACTCTGCACATGAGTTAAATAAGCAGGGTGACAATATACAGCCTTGATGTACTCCTTTCCTAATTTTGAACCAGTTCATTATTCCATGTCCAGTTCTAGCTGTTGCTTCTTTACCTGCATACAGGTTTCTCAGGAGGCAGGTGAGGTGGTCTTTAAGAATTTTCCACAGCTTCTTGCGATCCTCACAGTCAAAGGCTTTAGCATAGTCAATGAAGGAGAAGTAGATGTTTTTCTGGAATTCTCTTGCTTTTTCTGTAATCTGACTGATGTTGGAAATTTGATCTCTGGTTCCTCTGCCTTTTCTAAATCTGGCTTGTACATTTGGAAGTTCTCAATTCACATACTGTTGAAGCATTTCTTGAAGGATTTTAAGCACGACCTTGCTAGCATGTGAAATGAGTGTTATTGTGCTGTAGTTTGAACATTCTTTGGCATTTCCTTCTTAGGGATTAGAATGAAAACTGACCTTTTCCAGTCCTGTGGCCACTGCTGAGTTTTCCAAACTTGCTGGCATATTGAGTGCAGGACTTTAACATCACAATATTTCAAGTTTTGAAATAGCTCAGCTAGAATTCCATCACCTCCAGTAGCTTTGTTTGTGGAAATGCTTCCTAAAGCCCACTTGACTTCACACTCCAGGATATCTGGCTCTGGGTGAGTGATCATACAATCGTAGTTGTCTAGGTTATTAAGACCTGTTTTGCATAGTTCTCTGTATTCCTCCCACCTTTTAAAAATACCTTCTGGTTCTATTAGGTCCATAATGTTTGTGTCCTTTATTGTGCCAGTCTTTGCATGAAATGTTCCTTTGCTATCTCTGCTTTTCTTGAAGAGATCTCTAGTCTTTCCTATTTTATTGTTTTCCTTTGTTTCATTGCCTTGTTTACTTAGAAAGCTTTCCTGTGTTTCCTTGCTCTTCTTTGAAACTCTTTATTCAGATGGGTATATCTTACCTCTTCTCCTTTGCCCTTTACTTCTCTTCTTTTCTTAGCTATATGTAAGGCCTCCTCAGACAATTGGTTTGCCTTTTTGCATTTCCTTTTCTTGAGGATGGATTTGATCATGACATCCTGTACAGTGTTACAAACCTCTGTCCATAGTTCTTTGGCCCTCTGTCTATCAGATCTAATCCCTTGAATCTATTTGTCATTTCCACTGTATGGAATTTCCACTGTAAGGAATTTGTTTTAGGCCATACCTGAATTGTCTAGTGGTTTTCTCTGCTTTCTTCAATTTAAGTCTGAATTTTACAATAAGAAGTTCATGATCTGAGCCACAGTCAGCTCCTGGTCTCATTTTTGCTCAGTGTATAGAGCTTCTCCATATTCAACTGCAAACTGGTCAGTTTCATTACTGACTGCCAGAGTCCAGCTCCAGTAGCCAGGGAATCAGCCTGAAGAGATGAGCGGTGTCGGTGGAGAATGATGCAGCCTCTGGCTCAAGGTGCGGGACTGCATGTTTATTTCAAGCTTCAGGTTTTCTTTTATACTTTGACAAAAGCATCAGATCAGAGGTTTGACATTTTTAGTTCCCCCTCACACAGATTTATTGTCTCCAGAAATCATTGTTGCCTTTCAAACAGAGTTCCTGCTTCAGCGATTCTCTCAGAATCAGGTTTACAATCTATTACCTACTTTCTCTTATGTGTCCTATACTTAACTTGTGATTACATTGTAACTCATGCTTATGTCTGGGCTGCATACCACATTCCTCAGTTTATTTCTTATCTTTCTAAATCCTGTTTGCCCCTAGTATCTTAAGCTCACTCTCTCCTAAAAAGGCTTCTAGCTATTAATATCTCTAAAATTCCTCATCTCTATAAGCTATAGGAAAATATGCAAACACTACAACATTCTTTAAATTTTTAGCTTCTAACTATTCTTAATTATTCCTAAACCCTAAATTCAGCAAACTTCCTTTGCCATAAACATTTCCTTCACAAACAGGTCTCAGATAACAATCCTTCCCATGGCCTCAAGCTGTGGCCTATGTGCTCATCCTGGAACATTCTTTGTAAAGATCCTTGAACAAATGTTAATGGTTAACTTTATGGATTATTCTCTGGGCACAACTGCAGAAGGCTTTGTGCCTTTTCTTGCTCCTCTCAAGAACAATAAGCACCTTAACATTCTTCCCAGCCAACTCAACCGAAGAAAGGAAAAAACAAGTCAGAATCACAAGACCTAACTCCTTCATCCTGGGACCATGCCTGTGGGACGAGGAGAGGGGGTTGGGACCATGCCTTCATTTTGTCAGTAATGCCTAACGCAGCTCCCGACAACTGACAATTAGTCTGTTCCTGTTTTCTATTTCTTCCTGATTCAGTCTTGGGAGGTTGTACGTTTCTAGTTCATCTGTTTCTTCTAGGTTTCTTCTTCCATCTTTTTGGTGTATAATAGTTTATGGTAGTTGTCTTAATGATCCACTGTATTTTTGTGGACATTCTTAATTTTTTTTGGTCAGGTGTCCTGTACTTCTATTCTTATGCAGGACCCAACAAATTACATAGGCAGCCTGGCTTCTGGTGAATCGGAACCTTCCACCTGTGCATTGTTTTCACTTGGTGTGTTTATACAGGCCATAATCCTACAAATGAGAGTGTCACTCATACAAACTATAACACATTTCAAGACACTTTCATAGTGGTTTTGATTTACATTTCCCTCATGATTAATGATGTTGAGCGTCCTTTCATGTGTCTGTTGGCCATCTGTATGTCTTTTGAAACATTTATTCAGGATCTCTGCCTGTGCTTTTTATTTTTTTTTTTTTTTTTTTTTTTTTTGCCTGTGCTTTTTAATCAGATAGTACGTTTTTGATGTAGAGTTGTGTGCGTCCTTCATATATTTTGGGTATCAACCCCTCAGAGACATTGTTTGTAAGTGTTTTTTCTCATTCAGTAAGTGACCTGTTTTGTTTTGTTGATAATTTTTTTCACCATACAGAAGATTTTTAACTTGATTTAGTCCCATTTTGTTTATTTTTGCTGTTGTTTCCCTTCCCTGGGGAAACATAACCAAAAAAATATTGCTGAGACCAATGTAAAAGTTTATCCTGCCTATGTTTTCTTCTAGGAGTTTTATGGCTTCTGGTGCTAAATTTAAGTCTTTAACCTGTTTTTAGTTTGTTACATGGTGTGAAGGGGCTTTCCTGGTGGCTCAGTGGTAAGGAAGCTGCCTGCAATGCAGGAGACCCGAGTTTCATCCCTGGGTCCAGAATATCCCCTGAAGGAGGGCATGGCAACCCACTCCAGTACTCTTGCCTAGAGAATCCCATGGACAGAGGAGCTTGGTGGGGTGCAGTCCAAAGGAATGCACAGAGTCGGACAGGACTGAAGTAACTGAGCAGCAGCAGCAGCAACAGCAGCAAGGAGCATGGTGTGAAGAGTCGTCCAGTTAGATTCTTTTGTATCTTATGTTAGTATACCTGGCAGCATGTACACCTTCATCTCCTACCCCTATTTTGTTCCTACCCCTCCATCTCCCTGCTGATAACCACTGATTTGTTCTCTGTATCTGGGAGTCTGTTTCTGTTTTGTTATATATGTTTGTTTAATTTTTTATATTCCACATATAAGTGGAAACATACAGTATCTTTCTTTGACTCATTTCACAGAGTAGAATACCCTCTAAGTTCATCTATATTGTTGCAAATGGCAGTATTTCATTCTGTTTTATGGCTGAGTAGTATTCCACTGTGTATGTATACACACCACATGTTCTTTATCCATTCAACTGTTAATGGACACCTATGTTGCTTCACTATTTTGGCTTTTGTAAACAGTGCTGCCGTGAGCATTGGGGTGCATGTATCCTCTGAAATCAATGCTTTGCTTGCTTCAGATGATATATAGATCATCTGGATATATATGATATATATATATATATCCAGGAGTGGAATTGCTGGATCATATGATACTTCTCCCTTTAGTTTTTTGAAGAGCCCCCAATTTGTTTTCAATAGTGGCTGCACAAGGTTAAATTTCCATCAAAAGTGCATGAGTGTCCCTTTCTCCAAATCCTCACCAATATTTGTCTTTTATACTCTTTTTGATGATAGCCTTTCTGACAAGTATCTCATTGTAGTTTTGGTAATTAGCCATGTTGAGTGTCTTTTCATGTGTCTGTTTACCATCTGCATGTCCTCTTTGGAAAAAATGTATTTTTAGGTCTTCTGCCCATTTTTTGATTGAGTTCAATATTTTTTGATATTGAAGTATAGGAACTCTTTATAACTCCTTATATGTCATACCATTTACAAATATTTTCTCCAACTCCATAGTAATAGAACTGTCTTTTCATTTTGTGATGGGTTCCCTTTGCTGTGCAAAACTTTTGTTTAATTAGACCCTATTTTTTTATTTTTGCTTTTATTTCTTTTGCCTTAGGAAATAGATCCAGAAACATATTTCCAAGATTTATGTCAAAGAGTGTTTTGTGTTTTCTTGAAGCTTTATGGTTTCTATACTTACATGTAGGTCATTCAGTTCAGTTCAGTTGCTCAGTCGTGTCCAACTCTTTGCGACCCCATGAATCGCAGCACACCAGGCCTCCCTGTCCATCACTATCTCCCAGAGTTCACTCAGACTCACGTCCATTGAGTCAGTGATGCCATCCAGCCATCTCATCCTCGGTCGTCCCCTTCTCCTCCTGCCCCCAATCCCTCCCAGCATCAAGGTCTTTTCCAGTGAGTCAACTCTTTGCATGAGGTGGCCAAAGTACTGGAGCTTCAGCTTTAGCATCATTCCTTCCAAAGAAATCCCAGGGCTGATCTCCTTCAGAATGGACTGGTTGGATCTCCTTGCAGTCCAAGGGACTCTCAAGAGTCTTCTCCAACACCACAGTTCAAAAGCATCAATTCTTCGGCACTCAGCGTTCTTCACAGTCCAACTCTCACATCCATACATGACCACAGGAAAAACCATAGCCTTGACTAGACGGACCTTAGTCAGCAAAGTAATGTCTCTGCTTTTGAATATACTATCTAGGTTGGTCATAACTTTTCTTCTAAGAGTAAGCGTCTTTTAATTTCATGGCTGCAGTCACCATCTGCAGTGATTTGGGAGCCCCAAAAATAAAGTCTGACACTGTTTCTACTGTTTCCCCGTCTATTTCCCATGAAGTGATGGGACCTGACGTCATGATCTTAGTTTTCTGAATGTTGAGCTTTAAGCCAACTTTTTCCCTCTCCTCTTTCACTTTCATCAAGAGGCTTTTTAGCTCCTCTTCACTTTCTGCCATAAGGGTGGTGTCATCTGCATATCTGAGGTTATTGATATTTCTCCCAGCAATCTTGATTCCAGCTTGTGTTTCTTCCAGTCCAGCATTTCTCATGATGTACTCTGCATAGAAGTTAAATAAGCAGGGTGACAATATACAGCCTTGACGTACTCCTTTTCCTATTTGGAACCAGTCTGTTGTTCCATGTCTAGTTCTAACTGTTGCTTCCTGACCTGCATACAAATTTCTCAAGAGGCAGGTCAGGTGGTCTGGTATTCCCATCTCTTTCAGAATTTTCCACAGTTTATTGTGATCCACACAGTCAAAGGCTTTGGCATAGTCAATAAAGCAGAAGTAGATGTTTTTCTGGAACTCTCTTGCTTTTTCCACGATCCAGTGGATGTTGGCAATTTGATCTCTGGTTCCTCTGCCTTTTTTAAAACCAGCTTGAACATCAGGAAATTCATGGTTCATGTATAGCTGAAGCCTGGCTTAATTTTGACCATTACTTTACTAGCATGTGAGATGAGTGCAATTGTGCGGTAGTTTGAGCATTCTTTGGCATTGCCTTTCTTTGGAATTGGAATGAAAACAGACCTTTTCCAGTCCTGTGGCCACTGCTGAGTTTTCCAAATTTGCTGGCATATTGAGTGCAGCACTTTCACAGCATCATCTTCCAGGATTTGAAACAGCTCAACTGGAATTCCATCACCTCCACTAGCTTTGTTCATAGTGATGCTTTCTAAGGCCCACTTGACTTCACATTCCAAGATGTCTGGCTCTAGATTAGTGATCACATCATCACGATTATCTGGGTCGTGAAGAACTTTTTTGTACAGTTCTTCCATATATTCTTGCCACCTCTTCTTAATATCGTCTGCTTTTGTTAGGTCCATACCATTTCTGTCCTTTATAGAGCCCATCTTTGCATGAAATGTTCCCTTGGTATCTCTAATTTTCTTGAAGAGATCTCTAGTCTTTCCCATTTGTTTGTTTTCCTCTATTTCTTTGCATTGATTGCTGAAGAAGGCTTTCTTATCTCTTCTTGCTATTCTTTGGAACTCTGCATTCAGATGCTTATATCTTTCCTTTTCTCCTTTGCTTTTTGCCTCTTCTTTTCACAGCTATTTGTAAGGCCTCCCCAGACAGCCATTTTGCGTTTTTGCATTTCTTTTCCATGGGGATGGTCTTGATCCCTGTCTCCTGTACAATGTCACGAACCTCATTCCATAGTTCATCAGGCACTCTATCTATCAGATCTAGGCCGTTAAAACTATTTCTCACTTCCACTGTATAATCATAAGGGATTTGATTTAGGTCATACCTGAATGGTCTAGCGGTTTTCCCTACTTTCTTCAATTTATTTCTGAATTTGGCAATAAGGAGTTCATGATCTGAGCCACAGTCAGCTCCTGGTCTTGTTTTTGCTGACTGTATAAAGCTTCTCCATCTTTGGCTGCAAAGAATATAATCAATCTGATTTTGGTGTTGACCATCTGGTGATGTCCATGTGTAGAGTCTTCTCTTGTGTTGTTGGAAGAGGGTGTTTGCTATGACCAGTGCATTTTCTTGGCATAACTCTGGAGGGCCTAGAGGATCTATCCCACATTGAAGGTCAGGAACGGCGGTGGTAAGGAGATAGCCCTCATCCAAGGTAAGGAGCAGCGGCTGTGCTTTGCTGGAGCAGCTGTGAAGAGATACCCCACACCCAAGGTAAGAGAAACCCAAGTAAGATGGTAGGTATTGCAAGAGGGCATCAGAGGGCAGACACACTGAAACCATACTCACAGAAAACTAGTCAATCTAATCACACTAGTACCACAGCCTTCTCTAACTCAATGAAACCAAGCCATGCCTGCAGGGCAACACAAGATGGGCGGGTCATGGTGGAGAGGTCTGACAGAATGTGGTCCACTGGAGAAGGGAATGGCAAGCCACTTCAGTATTCTTGCCTTGAGAACCCTATGAACAGTATGAAATGGCAGGATACTGAAAGAGGAACTCCCCAGGTCATTAGGTGCCCAATATGCTACTGGAGATCAGTGGAGAAATAACTCCAGAAAGAATGAAGGGATGGAGCCAAAGCAAAAACAATACCCAGCTGTGGATGTGACTGGTGATAGAAGCAAGGTCTGATGCTGTAAAGAATATTGCATAGGAACCTGGAATGTCATGTCCATGAATCAAGGCAAATTGGAAGTGGTCAAACAAGAGATGGCAAGGGTGAATGTCGACATTCTAGGAATCAGCGAACTAAAATGGACTGGAATGGGTGAATTTAACTCAGATGACCATTATATCTACTACTGTGGGCAGGAATCCCTCAGAAGAAATGGAGTAGCCATCATGATCAACAAAAGAGTCTGAAATGCAGTACTTGGATGCAGTCTCAAAAACGACAGAATGATCTCTTCGTCTCCAAGGCCAACCATTCAGTATCACAGTAATCCAAGTCTATGCCCCAACCAGTAACGCTGAAGAACCTGAAGTTGAACGGTTTTATGAAGACCTACAAGACCTTTTAGAATGAATACCCACAAAAGGTGTCTTTTTCATTATAGGGGACTGGAATGCAAAAGTAGGAAGTCAAGAAACACCTGGAGTAACAGGCAAATGTAGGTCATTAATGTACTTAAAGTTTATTTTGTAGATATTGTGAGATATTTTATTATTTTACATCTAGCTGTCCAGGTTTCCAAGTACCACTTATTGAAGAGACTGTTTTTTCTCCATTGTATATTCTTGTCTCTTTGTTGTAAGTTGATTGACTATAAATGCCTGGGCTTATTTCTGGGGAAAGCCCATTGATCTCGGTGTCTGTTTTTGTGACAGTAGCATACTGTTTTGATTTCTGTAGCTTTGCAGTGTAGTTTGAAGTCTGAGAATATGATACCTTTAGCTCTGTTCTCTTTTCTTAAGGTTGCTTTGTCTATTCAGGGTCATTTGGTTTGATGTAAATTATAGGTTTGTTTATTCTAGTTCTGTGAAAAATGTCATTGGCATTTTGATAGGGATCACATTAAGTGTAAATTGCTTTGGGCAGTATTAACAATATTCATTCTTCTAATCCATGAATGCAGGATATCTTTCTATTTCTTTATATCATCTTCAGTTTCCTTCATCAGTGTTTTATCATTTTTAGAACATAGGTCTTTCACCACCTTGGCTGTTTATTCCTGATACATTATTCTTTGAATGCAATTTCAAATGGGATTGTTCTACTTGCTTTCTCTTTTTGATAGTTCATTGTTCATATGTAGAAATGCCACTAATTTCTGTATATTAATCTTATATTTTGCAACTTTAAATTCATTTATCAGTTCTGCTTTTATTTTGGTGGAAACTTTACTGTTCTCTCTATATAATGTTATGTTATTTGCCAATAGTGAGTTCCTTTATAATATGAATGACGTGTATTTCTTTTTTCTTGTCATATTGTTGTGAATAGGACTTCCAGTACTGTATTAAATAGTTGTTTACAGAGTGAGTAACTCTTTTTCATGATTTTAGAGGATATGTTTTCTACTTTTATGCACTGAATATGTTAGCTATCAGTTTTCATAAATGGGGTTTATCATGTAGGGATTTGTTCCTTCTTACCAGTTTTGATGGGCTTACCAATTTTGGGGCTTCCCAGGTGGCACTAGTGGTGAAGACCCTGTCTGCCAATGCAGGAGACAGAATTCTGAGTTGCAGTTTCAATCTCTGGGTCCGGAAGATCCACTGGAGGAGGAAATGACAACCTACTTCAGTATTTTTGCTTGGAGAATCACATGCACAGAGGAGCCTGACTGTACTCCAGAGGGTCACGAATAGTTGGACAAACTAAAGCAATTTAGCACCAGTTTTGATGAGACTTTTTTTTTTATCATAATCATTGTTCAATTTCGACAAATGCTTTTTCTGCATATATTGAGCTGAAAATGTGGTTTTTATAGTTCCTTTTATTACTGTCATATATCCCACTGATTAATTTGCATCCCTTGTATAAGTCCCACTTGATGTATGATCTTTTTAATATATTTTTAGATTCATTTTGCTAATATTTTGGTGCCGGTTTTTGAATATATATTCATCATAGTTATTTGCCTGTAATTTTGTTTTTTAATAATGTCTTTATCTAGTTTTGCTATCAGGGCAATGGTGGTTGTAAAATGAATCTGGGAATATTTCCTCTTCTTCAGTGCTTTGGAATAGTCTGAGAAGGATAGGTATTAGCTCTTATTTATGTATTTGTTAGAATACCTCTGTGAAGTTGTCTGTTCATGGACTTTGATTTACTAGGATTTTTTTTTTTTTTTGGTTACGAATTCAATTTCCCTGATACTGATTAGTTTATTCAGATTGTTTATTTCTTCCTAATCCAGTCTTGGAAAATGGATTATATATTTCTGGAAATTTATCCATTTCTTTTAAGTTGTCCAGTTTGTTGTTCATTGTCTTATGATTTTTTGTATTTCTGTTGTATTAATTGCTATTGCTCCTCTTTCATTTCTTATTTTGTTTATTTGGGTCCTCTCCCTTTTCTTGTTGGTAAGCTTGGTTACAAGCTTATCACTTTTGTTTGTTAATTTTTCCAAAAGCCAGCTCTTAGCTTCATTGATCTTTTCTGTGTTCCCCCCCCCCCCAGAGGGTCAGTTTTATTTTTCTCTATGATATTTATGATTTTCTCCTACTGACTTTAAGCTTTGTTTTTCCTTTTATATTTTGCTTAAATGATAGGTTGGGTTGGTTATTTGAGATTTTTGTTTGTTTGTTTGTTTCTTAAACTAGTCATATATCAATATAATCTTTCTTCTTAGAACTGCTTCTGCTGCATCCAAGGGATTTAGAAAGTTGTGTTTTTATTTTCATTTGTCTTGAGATATTTTCTGAATTCATTTTTGATGTCTTCAATGACACACTTTTTTTTAGTACTGTGTTGTTTAATTTCCATGTGTTTTTTTTAATTTGTTAATTTTTAATTGAAGGATAATTGCTTTACAGAATTTTGTTGGTTTTTGCCAAACATCAACATCAATCAGCCATAGATATACATGTGTCCCCTCCCTCTTGAACTTCCATCCCATCTTCCTCTACATTTACCCTTCTAGGTTGTTACAGAGCCCCTGTTTGTGTTTGCTGAGTGATATAGCAAATTACCATTGGCTATCTATTTTACATATTGTAATAATATGTTTCCATGTTACTCTCTCCATATATCTCACCATCTCATTCTTCCCCCCACCCCGTGGCCATAAGTCTGTACTCTGTGTCTGTGTATCCGTTGCTTCCCTGCAAATAATTTCATCAGTATTATCTTTCAGGATTCCATATATATGCATTCAGTCAGTTCAGTTGCTCAGTCGTGTCCAACTCTTTGCGACCCCATGAATTGCAGCACACCAGGTCTCCCTGTCCATCACCATCTCCCGGAGGTTACTCAAACTCATGTCCATCGAGTCAGTGATGCCATCCAGCCATCTCATCTTCTGTCATTCCCTTCTCCTTCTGCCCACAATCCCTCCCAGCATCAGAGTCTTTTCCAATGAGTCAACTCTTTGCATGAAGTAGTCAAAGTACTGGAATTTCAGCTTTAGCATCAGTCCTTCCAATGAACACCCAGGACTCATCTTTAGAATTGACTGGTTGGATCTCCTTGCAGTCCAAGAGACTCTCAAGAGTCTTCTCCAACACCACAGTTCAAAAGCGTCAATTCTTTGGCGCTCAGCTTTCTTCACAGTCCAACTCTCACATCCATACATGACCACTGGAAAAACCATAGCCTTGACTAGATGGACCTTTGTTGGCAAAGTAATGTCTCTGCTTTTGAATATGCTATCTAGGTTGGTCATAACTTTCTTTCCAAGGAGTAAGCGTCTTTTAATTTCATGGCTGCAGTCACCATCTGCAGTGATTTTGGAGCCCCCCAAAATAAAGTCTGACACTGTTTCCACTGTTTCCCCATCTGTTTGCCATGACGTGATTAGTATATGATATTTGTCCTTCTCTTTCTGACTTACTTCACTCTGTATAATAGGCTCTAGTTTCATCCACTTCATTTGAACTGACTCAAATGTGTTCCTTTTTATAGCTGAGTAATATTCCATTCTATATATGTACCACAGCTTCTTTATCCATTCATTTGTTGATGGATATTTAGGTTATTTCCATGTCTGAGGTACCATAAATAATGCTGCAGTGAACACTGGGGTACATGTGTCTTTTTCAGTTTTGATTTCCTCAGGGTATATGCCTAGTAGTGGGATTGTTGGGCTTTATTCCTAGTTTTTAAAGGAATCACCACACTATTCTCCATAGTGGCTCTATCAGTTTACATTCCCACCAACAGTGCAAGAGGGTTCCCTTTTCTCCACACCCTCTCCAGCATTTATTGTTTGTAGATTTTTTGATTATGGTCATTCTGACTGGTATGAGGTGATATCTCATTGTAGTTTTGATTTGCATTTCTCTTGGAAGGAAAGTTATGACCAACCTAGACAGCATATTAAAAAGCAGAAACATTACTTTGCCAACAAAGTTCCGTCTAGTCAAGGGTATGGTTTTTTCAGTAGTCATGTATGAATGTGAGAGTTGGACTGTAAAGAAAGCTGAGCGCCGAAGAACTGATGCTTTTGAACTGTGGTGTTGGAGAAGACTCTTGAGCGTCCCTTGGACTTCAAGGAGATCCAACTAGTCCATCCTAAAGGAGATCAATCCTGGGTGTTCATTGGAGGGACTGATGTTGAAGCTGAAACTCCAATACTTTGGCCACCTGTTGCAAAGAGCTGGTTCATTAGAAAAGACCCTGATGCTGGGAAAGATTGAGGACAAGAGGAGAAGGGGACGACCGAAGATGAGATGCTCGGATGGCATCACTGACTCGACGGACATGAGTTTGAGTAAGCTCTGGGAGTTGGTGATGGACAGGGAGGCCTGGCGTGCTGCAGACCATGGGGTCAGAAAGAGTCGGACACGCCTGAGTGACTGAACTCCTTATGTCATAAATCTTCTCTGTTTCATCTGTTTTTTTCTTTTTCAGGTTTCTTTCCTCCTTGTTGTTTCACTTGTAACTAATTCCTCTGTCTTATTTTGATTAGCTTTCTCTATGAAATTAGGTGAAATGGTCACCCACTTTGGTCTTGAGGGAGTGTCCTTGTGTGGGAATAGCCCTGTGCAGTTTGCATGTGTCCAGTGGCTTTTGTGGGAGAGCTGGATCTGCCAGGAGCATGGGGTGATACCTTCCCTGAGTATGCTAGCAGCTGTCATCTTGGTGAGAAGTGAGGCTGGAGGTGGAAGGGCCAGGGCCATGTGTGAGCTTAGCTTTTCATTTGCTCAGTGGCTGTCACTGCCGCCTGAGGGGTCGTTCAAGTCCCACGATGCTGGCGCAGAAGCACTGAGTGTTGGGTCTGAGCTTACTCCATTCCTTGTGTGTGCTCCATCCTCTCCCAGCAATGGTACATATACCCAGAGTGGAATAGCACTGGAAGTAAGAGAGTCTGGACTGTGTACCAGGTATGGGCCAGAGTGCACACTGGATGGTCCTGGCACCAGTCAAAACTCAATTCAGTTGTTCAGTCGTGTCCGACTCTTTGCAGCCCTGTGAACCGCAGCATGCCAGGCCTCCCTGTCCATTGCCAATCAAACTTATGTCCATTGAGTCGGTGATGCCATCCAACCATCTCAAACTCCATCGTCCCCTTCTCCTCCCACCTTCAATCTTTCTCAGCATCAGAGTCTTTTCCAGGGAGTCAGTTCTTTGCATCAGGTGACCAAAGAATTGGAGTTTCAGCTTCAGCATCAGTCCTTCCAATGAATATTCAGGACTGATTTCCTTTAGGATGGACTGGCTGGGTCTCCTTGCAGTCCAAGGGACTCTCAGGAGTCTTCAACACTGCAGTTCAAAAGCATCAATTCTTTGGTGCTCAGCTTTCTTTAGGCCTGTATAAATACCAGTGATAACTGCCCTCACCCCATTCAGTCCTGGGCCCCATCCCAGTCCTTCCCTCCAGCTGTTCACCTTCCTTGGCAGTGGCAGCCTCTATCCTAATGTGGAGCTGGGTGCACAGCCTGGGCCAGGGTGTTTTGGGGGTGGTCACAGGAAACTGGAGAGAGTCCCAGACAGTTTCAGTCTACTTCCTCTGCCTTGTTTTGAGGATAAGAAATCATCTCTGCACTCCTCACGAGTGGAGTCTAGGTTTTTATAACCTTTCTGTTAGTTCCACTGGTTTTCAAACCAACACCTGGGCATGAAACTAATCAAAGTTCAGTAATTTACAGCCCAGGAGCCAGATGGGGCCAAGACTAATTTTTTAAAATTGCTAGTTAGCTAAGAAAAATCTGTACATTTTAAAAAAGATTGTAAAAGAAACAGCAGCAACAGCAAATCTCAAGAAAGAAAACAGTAATATGTGAGTCTCTATTCCATAAAGCCTGAAATATTTTCTCCCCAGCTCTCTATAGAAGAAAGTTTGCCAACACCCTAGCTTTTTATCTTTACAGGCACACCACAGAGGTACTGAATGTTCAATTTCAGACCGCCAAAATAAAACAGATATCACAATAAAATAAGTCACATTTTTGTTTCTGTGTGTGGATAGTTATTTTTACATTATACAGCAGTCTATGATGTGTGCAGTTGCACTGTGTCTGGAAAAACAATATGTTTACCTTACTTAAGAAATAATTTATTGCTATAAAATACTCATCGTCATTGAGACTTCATTGAGTTGCAGTGACAACATAAAAGATCACTGATCACAGATCACTTTAACAAAAGTAAGAATGATGAAAAAGTATGAAGTACCATAAAACTTGCCAAAATGTGACACAGAGATGCAAAGAGAGCAAATTCTGTTGGAAAAATGATACCAATAGACTTGCTCAATGCAGGATTGCCACAAACCTTCAGTATGCAAAGCACAGGAAAGCAAAGTGCAGTAAAACAATATAGCCGTGTAACAGTTTTTTGAATGTTAAGATCAACCAGTACTAAGAGTCCTGTGGACACGATGTGGCATAACTTGGAGCTATTAGTTCTAAAATTGTTTGCTAATGATACGATTATATATTTAGAAGACTGAAAAGAGATGAAACATTAGAACATGATAGAGATTCCTAAAGGTTTGAGCGTAAAGATAAAACTGTTCTTAAAAACGAATAAGAAGGGCTTCCCAGGTGGTCTGGTGGTTAGGAATTCGTCTTGCAGTGTAGAGGACACTGGTTCCATCCCTGGTCCGGGAAGATCCCACATGCCTCAGGGCATCGAAGCCCATGCACCACAACTGCTGAGCCTGTGTACCTTAGACCTGTGCTCTGCAATAAGAGACACCACCACAGTGAGAAGCCTGAGCACTGCAGCTAGAGAGTAGCCCCCCTCGCCGCACCTAGAGAAAACTTGTGCACAGCAACGAAGACCAGCACAGCCAGAATAAGTAAAGAAGCTATAAAAAAAAAAGAAAAGAAAAGAAAAAAATCCATCATTATCCCAGAAGTACTGGAAAAAATATTTTTGTAAAATGCACAACACACACACAAAAATTCTTCATTTAAAATGAAGAATCACACATACAAAATAATGATACAGGGACTTACCTGGTGGTCCAGAGGTTAAGACTCCATGCTTCCACTGCAGGAGTCATGGGTTTGTTCCCTAGTCAGAGAACTAAGTTCCCATATGCTGTGTGTCATGGCCAAAAAAAAAAGACAGAAGAAAAAATAATTTAAAAAAGAAAATAATGATACAAAACAATTTTTGAATCAGTAATCAAAGAAAGTCACTCATTTAATAAATATCCATGAGCTTCTTCTCTGGGTCTGGCATTGTTTTAGGTCCTGAAATAAAATTTAATACCAAAAATTCACTCTGGGAATTGGCAGAGACCTTCTGACAGTGCTGGAAAGGCTGTGGGAAGAGGTCAGAGCATCGTTCAGTGCTGGTGAGAGAAGAAACCTGGGGTTTGTAGAGAGCAGTTTTGAGAAGGCCTGTCTAGAAGCCTGTCATGTAATGTTTACTAAATCCATCTCACACAACCAGATGGGAACCCTGAGTCCCCACCACAGTGGCATCCACTGCAGACAAAACCAGTACATGTGCCAGACGGTGAGTGAGCTGTTTTTAATTCTATTTGTCATATTTATTCTATAATAAATGAAGCTCCATTTTCAAGGATTCTAGCACATTCCTCTCCGTTCCTGCACTGATTCTTCTCAAGACTCAAGACTTCGATCAGGAAAAAGCTGCAAATTAGCCAGTATACAAATGCTGGAACCTTCATTGAAGAAGCACATCATAAAATCAGTTTATTTCTCCCTTTTACTAGACTCTGTACTCTTTCTTATTTCAAAGGATTGAGGATTCAAAGACAGAGTCTGGAGTACACAGTTCTGTATCCATTGTCCAGATGGTGGCCAGGAGACCATAACCCTGGCCCTGCTTTGAAACATTAAGTACTTGAACCCCAGTTTTCTGGCCTCCAGATTTTGAGCTTCTGATAATCCCAGCGGCACTTCCTCCTCCTTCTGTGAGAGCACATGGATGTGAGCTGTTCTGCGACATACCCTTCAGCTTTCCATACCCCAAAGTAACTGAGAACTTCAATAAAGACTTTTTCTAATTGGTTTCTTTGCACAAGCTGGATCAGGACAAGTCATCCGACACATAGTTTTTATGGGATTAAGCCACTTTTGCTTTAGTAGTTCCAGTAGAGAATGTTTTCTGAATCTAATTAAGCAACTTGGATTTAGCATCTATGGTCATTTATACTTTTGGTTTTTAGGAGAAAATGGCAAGTGACAAATAACTAGAGTGTCTAAGATTTATCAGAACCAAAGGATTCCAGAGGATGTGTCTTGTTGGGCTATTGAGTTTTGTCTGTGCCTTACCCATCCGTGGCACTGCACAGTCCTGGAGGATGCCTCTATGCTGCCTGGACAGATTGGGTGGTAGAGGGCGCTGGTCACGGGGAAAATCTTAATCACTCAGGGCTCCCACTGCATGCCCTGCATGAGTGCCATGTGTAAAACGTGATGTTGTTTTAAAGGGATTATCCCATGTATTTGTTCTTTGGAAAATTACCGTCCTGATTGGTAAGGTGTAAAACAACATAGTTTAAAATGTTTGCCATTTAGTCTAAAAACAGACCAAACTTAACTTGCCTAAATGAAGTCCGGGGGACAAGTAAATAAAAAAGAAGCGACTGTGTCCATCCTGAGAGTTTCCACATATGTCCAGATAGAAGATTATTTCCTCCAGCTCCCGTTGCAGTACCAGGAGGGCCTTTGCCCTGCGCTGTGCAACCAGACTTGTTGCATGACATGAGAGTGTGTGGGTTCAGTTGGGAAGATGCCTGTTCACTCATGTCATGGTGAACCTTTGGAAGATTTACATGCAGAATTTTACAAACAGTTGCATGGAGAGGCTATGGACTTGTACTGAAGTATGCTAATCTGCTCTACCTGCAAAGACAGCCTTTGAATATAAAGTCCTACCTTATTGAATTCCCATGGTGACTCACAATGATAAGACATCAGAGCACACAGGTCTTAAATATGCCAGAATAAAATGAGAGAACTGTTGATTTCCCCCAGAAGTCCAGGGGGGACTATGCATCTGAGAATGGAGCAGCTGGTGATAAGAGTTCATCTAGCTCCCTCAAGATAGTTGTCTTCAGTTTGGTGTAATTAATAAGTGGCAGATAAGGGTAACAATTTTTTATACTTTTCATTTTAAGATTTTTTTTAAACTTTTTTTATTGGGGCCTAGCCAATTAACAATGTCATGATAGTTTCAGGTGAACAGCAAATTGGCTCAGCCATACATATACATGTATCCATTTTCCCCTAGACTCTACTCCCATAACATTGAGCAGAGTTCCCGGGGCTATACAGTAGACCTTTCTGGTTATCCATTTTAAATATAGCAGTATATACATATATGTATATGTACATAGCCATCCCAAACTCCCTTACTATTCCCCCTACCACTGGCAACCATGCAGTGGCAACCCATCACTGCCAACCAACTCTAACTCTCTGAGCCTCTTTCTGTTTGGTAAGTTCATCTGTATCATTTCTTTTAGATTCTGCATATAAGGGTGTCATATGATATTTATTCTTCTCTGTCTGACGTACTTCACTCAGGATCACAATCTTTAGGCTCATCCATGGTGCTGCAAATAGCATTATTTCATTCTTTTTAATGGCTGAGTAATATTCCACTGTATATGTGTACGACATTTTCTTTATCCATTCCTCTGTCCCTGGACATTTAGGTTGCTTCTGCGTGATGGTTGTTGTAAACAGTGCTGCAGTGAACATTGGAGTGCATATATTCTTTCAGGTCATGTTCTTCTTTAGATATATGCTCAAGAGTGGGAGTGCACAGTCATATGGCAGCTCTATTGTTAGTTTTCTAAGGAACTTCTATACTGTTCTCCACAGTGGCTGTACCAATTTACATCCTACCAACAGTATAGGAGACTTCTCTTCTCTCTGCACCCTCTCTGGCATTGTTTGTGGATGTTTTGGTGATAGCCATTCTGGCTGGTGTGAGGTCGTATCTCATTCTGGTTTTGATTTGCATTTCTCTAATAATTAGTGATGTTGAACATCTTTTCACGTGCCTCTTGGCCATCTGAATGTCTTCTTTGGAGAAAAGTCTAGGTCTTCTCCTATTTGTTGAGTAGGTTGCTTGTTTTGATGCTTTTAAGCATCATGAGCTGTTTGTAAATTGTGGAGACTAATCCCTTGTCAGTCACATAATTTGCAAATATTTTCTCTCAGTTTGTGGGTTGCCTTTTCATTTTACTTATTGTTTCCTTTGCTGTGCAAAAGCTTTTGAGTTTAAGGAGGTCCCATTTGTTTATTTTTGTTTCCATTATTCTGGGAGACAGATTGAAAAAATGTTATGATTTATGTCAGAGAGTGTTCTGCCTATGTTTCCCTCTGGAAGTTTTATAGTGTCTAGTCTCATATTTAGGTCTTTAATCCATTTTGAACTTGTTTTTGTGTATGGTGTTAAAGAATGAGCAAATTTCATTTTTTTACATGTAGTTATCCAGTTTTCCAAGTACCATTTGGTGAAGAGACTGTCTTTCCAGCATTGTGTAGTCTTGGCTCCTTTGTCATAGATTAATTGACCATAGGTGCATGGACTTATTTCTGGGTTTTCTATCTTGTTGCATTGATCTATATTTCTATTTTTGTGCCAGTAACATACTGTTTTGATGACTGTAGTTTGTAGTATAGCCCAAAGTCAGGAAGCCTGATTCCTTCTGCTCTGTTTTTCTTTCTCAAGATTACTTTAGCTATTTGGGATCTTCTTTGTCTCCATACAAATTCTGGGACTTTTTTTCTTCTAGTTCTGTGAAAAATGCCATGGGTAATTTGATACAGATTGCATTGAATCTATAGATTGCCTTGGGCAGTATAGTCATTTCAACAACGTTGATTCTTCTAGTCCATGAACACGGCATATCCTTTCCATCTGTTTGTGTCTTCTTCAGTTTCTTTCATCAGCATCTTATAGTTTGGGGGTTCTGGTTTTTGTCTCTTTAGGTAGGGTTATCATTAGGCACTTAATTCTTTTTGATGTGATGGTAAATGGAATTATTTCTTGAATTTCTTTTTCTAATCTTTTGTTGTTACCTTATAGAAATGCAACAGATTTCTGTGTGTTAATTTTGTAACCTACAACTTTACCAAATTTATTGATGAGTTCTAATAGCTTTCTGGTAGCATCTGGGATTTTCTATGCATAGTATGATGTCATCTGAAAACAGTGACAGTTTAACTTCTTCATTTCCAGTTTGAATTTCCTTTACTTCTTTTGCTTCACTGATTACTGTAACTAGGACTTCCAAAACTATGTTGAATAAAAGTGGTGAGTGTGGATATCCTTCTCTTGTTTCTGATCTTAGAGGAAGGAAAATCTTTCAGATTTTCACAATGGTGTATGATGTTAGTTGTAGGTTTGTCCTATATACTGTTTATTTTATTGAGGTAAGTTCCCCCTCTGCCCACTTTCTAGGGAGTTTTTATCATAAATGGATGCTGAATTTTCAAAAGCTATTTTTCAATCTATTGAGATGATCATGTGGTTTTAATCTTCAATTTGTTGATCTGATGTATCACATTTATTGATTTGTGGATATTGGAGAATCTTTGCATCCCTGGGATAAATCCCACTTGATCATGGTGTATGATCTGTTTAATATGGATTTTGTTGAGGATTTTTGCATCTATGTTCATCAATGATATTGGCCTGTAGTTTTCTTTTTTTCTAGTATCACTGGTTTTGGTATCAGGGTGCTTGTGGCCTCATAGAATGAGTTTGAAAGTTTTCCTTTCTCTGCAATTTTTGGGAAGACTTTCAGAAGGATACATGTTAACTATTTTCTAAATGTTTGATAGAATTAACCTGTGAAGCCATCAGGTCCTGGACTTTTGTTTGTTGGAAGTTTTTAAATTATAATTTCAATTTCAGTGCTTGTGATTGGCCTGTTCATATTTTCTATTTCTTCCTGGTTCAATCTTGGGAGACTATAACTTTCTAAAAATTTGTACATTTCTTCCCAGTTGTCTGTTTTATTGGCGTCCAGTTGCTCATAGTAGTCTCTTATGATCCTTTGTGTTTCTGTGGAGTCAGTTGTAACATTTCCTTTTTCATCTCTAATTTTATTATTTGAGTCCTCTCCTTTTTTTTTTTCTTGATAAGTCTGGCTAAAGGTTTATCAGTGTTAACTGTCAGCAAGGTCTGAATCATTTGACTTCTCAATTTGAATAAATTTTGGGAAACTTACTAAACAGTAAGTTTTATGTGATGCTTACCCAAAAGTCGCAGTATCCTTGAATTTGGAAATTAACATCCATATCTTAAACTTTGTGGCTACACATCTAGTTTCTAGGTTATTGTTTTTGATCTGTTGCTATTTGTCAAAGTACTTAAAAATCAAATTGCCATAATGGAAACTAAGAGCGACCATTTCATAAATAATCAGAGTAATTGTAGAGATGATTGTCTGAATGCATCCTTGTATCCTTGTGGTGCTGAAGACTTATTTAGGCCATTAGATTTCAGTAAATTCCTTGAATTGTTCAGAATTAGTAAGTACTAAGTCTGAAACTATGCCATAAAATATAATTGCTGTTAACTGCTGTTGTATTGCAGTTCAGCCGCTCAGTCATGTCCGACTCTTTGTGACCCCATGAATTGCAGCACGCCAGGCCTCCCTGTCCATCACCAACTCCCGGAGTTCACTTAGACTCACGTCCATTGAGTCAGTGATGCCATCCAGCCATCTCATCCTCAGTCGTCCCCTTCTCCTCCTGCCCTCAATCTCTCCCAGCGTCGGAGTCTTTTCCAATGAGTCAACTCTTCGCATGAGGTGGCCATAGTACTGGAGTTTCAGCTTCAGCATCATTCCTTCCAAAGAAATCCCAGGGTTGATCTCCTTCAGAATGGACTGGTTGGATCTCCTTGCAGTCCAAGGGACTCTCAAGAGTCTCTCCAACACCGCAGTTCAAAAGCATCAATTCTTCGGCGCTCAGCCTTCTTCACAGTCCAACTCTCACATCCATACGTGACCACAGGAAAAACCATAGCCTTGACTAGACGAACTTTAGTTGGCAAAGTAATGTTTCTGGTTTTGAATATGCTATCTAGGTTGGTCATAACTTTTCTTCCAAGGAGTAAGCGTCTTTTAATTTCATGGTTGTATTGCAAGAAAGTGTGTATTTTCTTTGTTTTTCCAGCTTTATTGAGATATAATTGACAAAACAGTGTTCAATTTAAGGTTTTTGGTGGATTGGTCTAATACATTTATAAATTGCAAAATGATTGTCACCATATTTGCTACCACTTCCATTACATCACATAGATACCATTTAAATTTTTTTTTAAAGTTCTTAGGCTAAATGCAGTCATTGTCACCAATAAAAGCACTGATGAAGTCTACACACAAATGAATTTTGGATCCCATAGACGCTATTAAAATAATTTCAGGTCTCCATTTGTTGGTTAGGGAACAGCAAACTGCTGTAAGAAGAAACTCAAGTAATTCAATGATTTGGAGAGTATAGACATTTCTTACCAGGGATTCTGAAACCAACATTTCGTGTTGGTAGGCTCCTCTGCCCCTGGGGCATTCAGGGAGGCAGGCTGACAGTGAGTGCTCTGCCGTTTCCAGCACGTGACTGCAAAGCCTGGACGGCGCGTCTTGCTCTGTTCACGTGTCCCTTTGCGAGCTCCATTCTGCCAAGCTCGCTGATTACTTTGCGCATTTGGAGCCCCAGAGTTTCCTCTTCTCTGTGAAAGGATTGTGATCTTAGGTCTGGTCCTTCTCTTTCTCTCTTTACAGACTTGAAGTTCTGACTGTAGTTCCATTTGCTTCATCCGTGTAGCCCTGGTAGGACTTTCGTTTCTAAAGAAGATGCTGCTGCAGCTGTTTAGTTGCTCAGTTATGTCCAACTCTTTGTGACCTCGTGGACTGTAGCCTGCCAGGCTTCAGTGCTCATGGGATTTCCCAGACGAGAATACTGGAGTACATTGCTATTTTCTTCTCCAGGAGATCTTCCTGACGCAGGAATCGAACCTGCGTCTTGTGCACTGGTAGTCAGATTCTTAACCACTGAGCCACTTGGGAAGCCCATGGAAGGCACTGAATGCTGTTAAATATTCTGTAGTTTATACTCAGCAGCAGTGCCTCGATACAGTTCAAAAGATTGAAGCCATAGATAAAACATTTTGAGTTTAATAGAGGGGAAGGTAATGATGCAAAGTAGGAATATTATTAGCAATGAGGTAACTTGCTGTTGTTCTGGTGGGTTTAGTTTTTTTTTTTTTTTTTTTTCCCCATTAAAGGTAAATAACTTACAGACAAGTGTGTCCATGCTGGCAGGAAATGAAAGGCTACATTATGGAGATGTTATTTTGTACTTTTAATGATGATGGGAGCTTTCACCAAATGTATGTTCTTATATTTCTGGTGCAGTAAACTCCCTAATTTCATTGGTCCCTCAAGGACACCCCTGTGTGGCAACATCACACACTTTGGTCTCATACCCTACACTGTGCTGGGTGGATTCTAAAGAGTCATTATGCAGCTGAAAGTTTTTTATGCAATGTTTTCCAGTTAAATGATAAAATCTGATTAATTTTAACAACAGCAACTCTTTAGATATAATCTCATCTCTCCCAAGTTTAAATGATGTGCTTATTAGTTATGTCCTTATGTGCCAGTCGGATGCAGCTAAAGATTTAATGTCAGTTCCAAAGAAAATGTTAGGATTGATTTATGGAGCCAGACTCCCCATCTTCTATTTGTCTGCCTTCACCTCACACCAAAAAATTTTTTTTAAAAAAGGAAAAGATAGCTGTTTCTCCTTCAAACTAAAACTCCAGCTCTGACCTCAGCTTAGCTGATAACCTCAAGTAACTTGGTTCCCAACAGCAAGCCCATCTTAAGAAGGTAACTGGCACTTGGTGAGAGTGGGGAATCAATTCTCCCTGGGCACAGAATGTCAGAGGATCCACCTACTGCCTGCTTTTGCATTTTCACTGGAAGACACTTAGATTTTTGAACAATCCTAATTATGGAAAAGTTCCTCTCATGCAGCTATGATATGCCTCTTTTACTTCCATCCTCTAACTCTGTATTTGCTTTCTGGAGTCTTACAGAACAAGTCTGACCCATGACACACGGCTGCTTTTCAGACATTTAAGTCAGTCGCTGTGCTCATCTGCCCTGCTCCCGCCCCTAAGTGCTGGGGTTTCCCTGCCCCCGAGCACACACCTACTGTCTCTGAATGTCTGTGCACTTGTTTTTACAGGGGTGCGGGGGTGGTGCGTGTCATTGAACCTGGCTGTTTTTAAAATACTGGGAATATTTCAGTCTTTAGCCTGAGACTAGGAATACATATTTTTGACTGGATTTGGATAAATAGTTTAATTAGGTATTTTATACTTATTGGTAGGCCCCATAAGAACCAAATATGTTGTTAATATTTACTAATGTTTATTTTTTTTTACTTTTAATTATTATTATTTTTTAAATTAATTAATTAATTTATTTTTTATTTTACTTTACAATTCTGTTGGTTTTGCCATACATTGACATGAATCCACCACGGGTGTACATGCGTTCCCAAACATGAACCCCCCTCCTACTCCCCTCCCCACAACATCTCTCTGGGTCATCCCCGTGCACCAGCCCCAAGCGTGACATATCCTGCATCGGACATAGACCGGCAATTTGATTCTTACATGATATTATACATGTTTCAATGCCATTCTCCCAAATCATCTCACCCTCTCCCTCTCCCTCTGAGTCCAAAAGTCCGCTATACACATCTGTGTCTTTTTTGCTGTCCTGCATACAGGGTCATCATTGCTATCTTTCTAAATTCCATATATATGTGTTAGTATACTGTATTGGTGTTTTTCTTTCTGGCTTACTTCACTCTGTATAATCGGCTCCAGTTTCATCCATCTCATCAGAACTGATTCAAATGAATTCTTTTTAACGGCTGAGTAATACTCCATTGTGTATATGTACCACAGCTTTCTTATCCATTCATCTGCTGATGGACATCTAGGTTGCTTCCATGTCCTGGCTATTATAAACAGTGCTGCGATGAACACTGGGGTACATGTGTCTCTTTCAATTCTGGTTTCCTCAGTGTGTATGCCCAGCCGTGGGACTGCTGGGTCATAAGGCAGTTCTGTTTGCAATTTTTTAAGGAATCTCCACACTGTTCTCCATAGTGGCTGTACTAATGCTAATGTTTAATTAATGTTTACTGAACTCTAAAAGGACTTTTTAAAGAAACAATAAACACTAAAAGAGAAATTTAACAATTACTCTCTTATTTGTACATTTAAGTGGATTCTCCTGAAGTATAGCTACAATCTCTTTAAACTCTAATATTGCTGATGACTTACCTATAAAAGGAACTGATATATTACAGTTTGGTCTCATGAGGAGTTGTATTTTGCATTGCATAATGTAAACAGCAGGTGGGGCGTTACTTTTCTCTCTCATGTGGGACAAACTCAAGGGGTGTAGTCTATACTGTGCTGTAATTACTGACATGCCCATGCCTGGCTAAACTGTTGCAAGGCAAAGGCAAAGTTGGAACCATGGCAAAATGAGAACTTAAAACAAGTTTCATATTTAGATGTTGTTGATGTTTCTATCACAGCAATGACAGGATGTTAATATGCTGGGAATTGAACTCATTGAAAACTTGCTTTTAGACATATATCTGTACTTCTAAAGAGTTTGAAATGATATCAAGGTGTTTCATTACAGTAGGAAGATATTGGAGGCAGAGTGTCAGGAATATACAAGTTTTCCTCTGGTAGGTCAATGGTGTTTATTAGTGGTAAAAACACGGGGCCAACTTCTCTCCTTCCTGTAGATCCCCTGAGAGATACTCTGTGGAACAGGTGGGTCTCTGTTCCTCTTATCTGTGATGTCCCATGGGTTTGGATCATCAGGTTAATGTGGATTTGAGAATCAAATCACCTTTTGGTGCTCTTTGTTGCTTTGATGTGTAGTAGAAGATCTTTTCTAGGGAGGTAATGAGTGAATAGAAGAGGACAAAACAGAACTTAGCTGTCTGCTGAGTAATGATCAGGCAATTGCTGGGGCCAAAATACAGCATGATAGATCTCAGCAGTTTATGTGGTTTTTTTGAGAAACAGTAGAAAAGGAACCTGAGTGTATTTGAAGCTTTTATCTCCACTGGAATCCTCTGTGGGGAATTTAACTAGACAGCTACAGTATCGTTTGGACTTTTCCTTTCACACAAATGAAATCCTGGTCAATTTAGGCAAGTCAGCTTGGATTTAGACTTCTAAAGGGGAAAGCATTCTCTTTGGGAAGGTGGCTTTTCCTTGCTACATATTAATACTTTCCAAGGAAATATCTTATTTTGCATGATCACATTTCTATGATGTTTCTCCATAATAGCTGAAATAAATGAACTAAAGTGATATGGCTGTTTGCAATAACTAAAGAATAGTTTTCTAGAAAAATCCTTTGGTCAGTTATATTTTAGATTTCCCTAACGCCTGATAGAGCTAGCAGTTCTTATTGTAATATACATGTGTTCACAGGAGTCTTGCTTTATACTAACCATGTATCTTTTGAACATCAAATATATAATCTGTTTCATTTATTCCATCCTTTTCTAAATATTCCTGAAATCATGGTGCCCTTTTACTCTGTGTCTCTGGTTTTTGGACATACAGTGGTGCTTAAACCTTGCTGCTAAGTGCTCTGGAAGATCATGGGCTCAAACTTTAGGCAAGAAAAAGCATCTCACTAACCTTTTGGAACAATTGGGACTGCTTTTAATGAAATGCTGATGTGTGTTTTCAGCTATGATTCAAATATTCCTGGCAGAAAAAGGAGAGGTGCCACCAGAACGGATGCCTTTAAAACTGGAATCAGGCAACTTGAAAGACTTTCAGGAAGGACTAGTGCTGTCCACCCTTGCAAAGAAAGCTTCAATTTCTTGGAAAATCTTAAAATAGTTTTCAGTCTGAAGATAATTCAACTTGAAACTCTTTAAGTCTCCGTTAAATAACCCTTCTTAAATAACTATGCCACGTGTTTCCCCAAAACAATCTAAAGAAAAGAGTTTATGATTTTTCATTAGTTGAAAGGATATCTTTTCCCTTCCTGCTAGTCTCTTTTTCCTACCAGAATTCACTAATCTTGAATGTCTGTAAAATTGAATTTGAAATGCAGAGTACTTATTTAAATTTTGTTACTGGTTTAATTATAGATTGTTTTTGTAAAGACTTTTTTTTCCCCATCAAAAAAAGTCTTATTTCTATCTGTGTGGAAAACAGTGAAACAAACCCTTGTTGGGAAAAAAAGAGACCCCTTAACCTCGGAGCAGGTATAGAAGGTGTCAGAGATGGAGGCGCAGCTGCAGGGGCAGGGAGAAGGGCCAGCTCATGACTAAGGAGGCTGCACCTAGGTCACTTTTTCTGGACTCCCATTCCCCTTCATCTTGGGAAATAGCACCATTTTCATGCATGTGCTTTGAAAATAATCTCTTTTCTGATTTTTATCTTGTTAATTCTACTCTGATTTTATCCTGTTAATTCTGTACTTCAAGTGAAGAGACTGGTAACATTTATTTAAAATACTGCATAGCTAAACTCAGAGTACATGTTGAAATGTTGCAAAGCAGCATGTCAAGGGCAAGTGAGACAAATGGAATCAGAAACAAACAATGAAGAAACACACAGACCTCTTCCATGTGAGTATGACTTTGGGGAAGCTAGGAACTATTTGACTACTAGCATCTTCCAAGCAAAATGAAGCAATTGACATATACATGAATATTGCTAGATTTAAAAATTTCCCAGACACATCGAACATCTTACAAGCCCCATGGCCTTCCTCTCTTCTGCACTTCTTTCCCCATCAAGGAGGCATATGGTTTGCTCTGCTCCAGTCCTCCCAAGCCAGGGGTCTGCAGCTTAGTGAGACAGGACATGTTTTGGAATCACATGGAATTGGGAGGATTCATTCAGATGAAAGCAGCAAACAAGGTTTGGAAGTGCTTCAGCTGTTTGCATTTTCCTGCCGTCTCACTCCTGTGTTTCATCTTAAAGCTGCTGTGGCAAGATTGTTGTGAAGTCTGTCCCCATTCAGAGGGTAATTCCCTGTGTCTGTTTGAGGCTGCCATTTCTTTCCTTACTTCTCTTATGATGTCTTGCAAGATGCTGCTGTTGTGTTGCCAAGTTAGCAGCTTTCCAGAGAACATCCCTTGGCTGAATGGAGCCACCCTGCCTGGAGGAGGGCTTGCCAGTGACAGGTAGTGCAAGAGCCTGGCCCTTTTGCCTAGTGGACTAATTCTGTCGGTGTGTTTATGCTGCAGAGTGCCCCCATGGGGTCAGTCTGCCTCCAGCTAAGACCCTGCTTGGCTCTCCCTCCTGCCTTCCCTTGCTTCCCTGCCTCTCCTACTCCTGGGCATGCCCTACATGTGTTGCTTGCCCACAGCATCTTCCAGGTTCAGCTTTAGGGAAGCTGACCCCGTCAGGCCCTTCCCATCAGCTTTGGCTCCTAGAACCCTCCATCTGCCAAGGTCTGTCTCCTTCCCAAGCCTGGCCTCCACGCCTTCTCTTCATTCCGTAAGCTGGTGCACATCCTGCACTGAATCCTCTACTGTTCTCAGTTGAGTCAGTATATACTGTCTGCAGCCACAGAACTTTGACAGCTTGATGCCTGTGTCTGTCAGGTCAGCTCTGGGGAAAGAAGCTACAGGGTAGTTTGAGGGGGAAAGTGTATGTGCTGGAAGCTTTAACTTTCGTTTCAGAGTCAAAGGATTTCTTAACAAAAGAAACCATTCATTATACACAAATAAATAATTTTAATATTTAATAGGGAATGATCTATCGTACTTGCAATAAGCAATCATTAGAGGAAAGAGAAATAGAATAGTAAAGGATAATAACAGTACATGTATCATCAGATTGGGTTTTGACTGACATCCAAGCAGCATCCCAGACTCAGGCAGCAAACGGCAATCTGGAGTCCCATTTGGGAAAAGGTCCTAGGCAGAGCCTCAGCTCCACTGTTGAGACTTCAAAATTGCACTTTAGGGGTTCATGCTTATAATCCCAGGCTGCAAACAAATTGCAGCTCTGGTTTTATGTTAATTTTTTTCTTTTTGAACAATGTTATTTGTTTTGTCTTGCAAATCTTGAAAAGTTGTCAAGCCCCAGGGCAGCTGGCCAGATCCCTTGTAGGGGCTCAACAATCCCAGCCCATGCCTTCTCTCATCCACAGGGCTGCTTGTTTTGGATTGACAGCAGACACATTTTCAGGTGTGCCTGGTCAGGCAGATCAGAAGCGAGGTCAGAGGCCTGCTCTGCTTTCTTGTCTCTGAAGTCTGAATAGGATGACTTCCATGTAATTTTCTAACAGTGTAGTATAAAGAATTGCTCTAACTATAACAGAGTTGATGTAAAGGGGACGGGCTAGTAAGAAGTACAGAAAGTGAAAGTGAAGTCGCTCAGTCGTGTCCGACTCTTTTTGACCCCGAGGACTGTAACCTACCAGGCTCCTCTGTCCATGGGATTCTCCAGGCAAGAATACTGGAGTGGGTTGCCATTTCCTTCTCCAGGAGATCTTCCCAACCCAGGGATTAAACCCGGGTCTCCCGCCTTGCAGGCAAACGCTTTAACCTCTGAGCCACCAGGGAAGCCCCTAGAAGTACAGAGAACACTCAAAAATAAAGTCATAGCGTGTGAAAGGAGGATAGCTACCTCAGGAAGGGACCCTGGGCTGAGATGCAGACATTGTCAAAGGGTCTGTGCCCACGGCTCGCTGGACAACAAAGGAGTCACTGTGGTCCTGTGACAGTGGAACTTGTCAGAAATCCACCTTCCAATTTGCTGGGGAAATCCATTTACCCAAGGGGTCATTCTAGTGCAAAACCACCCAGGAAGGGTGCTGTGAAGCTGCTGGCCACTGAGTGCCACTGAATACTGTACACTGTGGAGCTAGGTGCTGCAGGAGCTGGGCTCAGGGGGCGGAGGCTGTTCCTCTGGAGCCTGGAGCTGGAAGAGCCCGTGCACCGAAGCAGCTGGGCCCTGGAGATGTGGCTGTACTGTAGCAACCAGCTCAGGGAGCACTCTGGAGCCCAGAAGC
Organism: Oryx dammah; assembly: GCF_014754425.2. Lineage (NCBI taxonomy): Eukaryota > Metazoa > Chordata > Mammalia > Artiodactyla > Bovidae > Oryx > Oryx dammah. The sequence continues at coordinate 64,488,464 of NW_024070200.1, read as the reverse complement.
AGAGCCTCCGCAGTGTCTCACCAGCATCCCTGATGACAAAACTCACTGCCAGTTGGCCAAGGAGTCATTTATAGGGCCCAGATCCACTTTCATGGATTAGGCAATGGAGAAACTCAGAGCTGAGAGGCAGTATGTGGATAGCTGGCACAGTGCCGTATTTCCTCATCTGATGCATTAGCAGAAGTTTTACTGGTCACAGATAGGATAGGGCATATGTGACATGTGATATGCACATATGATAAATATGCAGTGGAACTGCAAAATGGTAGGACTCTGAACAGGCTAATTTTAACCCTTTCAAAAAGGAAAGTGAAAAACATTTCCTCAGAGCTGTAGTGAAGACTTCAGTCTAATCAGTTCAGTGCAATTGCTCAGTTGTGTCCAACTCAACTGTTGGGGGTTTGCCTGCCATGTTGTTACTAAGTCCAACCTTGTACTGCTCACAGTATGACAGGCCAGTAATCAAGAGACAAGTTGCTGACGCAAGGAACAACTTTATTTGGAAGACCAGCAAACTGAGAAGATGGTGGACTCATGCCCCATAGGACCATCTCATCAGAGTTAGAATTCAGGCTCCTCTTACACTAAAAGGGGAGGGAATAAAGTGAGACAGTGTCTGGTTCCCATCGGCCTCTGGAGGGGAGGTGATAATTTCTTCCTCCCTGTAGCCATTCCACAGGTTGGCCTGGCCACGATGTCTTCTGTGAGCTGAACGGTGTTTTAGCTTAAGGCTTATTACCTGCGAAACAGAGTTCTCAGAGATGGGCCATTGTGTGAAATTTAAGCCCCTAGGCAATATCCTTTAAGTAATTAGCATATAATAGATTACAAAATGTTCTTCCCTACAACTCCCCACTATCAACATCCATTCCACCATCTTGTGGGGAAAGAAAGGAAGACCATTCTGTTGAATGCGGGTCATGAATATTCCTTAGGACCTTTAGTCAATCTTTTGTATTTCATGACTATTTGAACCCAGTGGGACTGCTTAGCATTTTATTTATTCAATTTAATTGAACTTAGAGTTTTGGTTCCAGTTCCCCAAAGGTATACTAAATTCCTGCACTATTTATTTGGACAAAATTAAAGAACTCTGGATGGAGGTTTGTGACATTGTACCGGAGGCAGTGATCAAGGCCATCCCAAAGAAAAAGAAATGCAAAAAGGCAAATAATGTTTGTCTGAGGAGGCCTTATAAATAGAGCAGAAAAAAAGAGAAGCTAAAGGTAAAGGAGAAAAGGTAAGATATACTCATTTGAATGCAGAGTTCCAAAGAATAGCAAGGAGAGATAAGAAAGCCTTCCTCAGTGATCAATGCAAACAAATAGAGGCAAAAAATAGAATGGGAAAGACTAGAGATCTCTTCAAGAAAATTAGAAATACCAAGGGAACATTCCATGCAAAGATGGTCTCAATAAAGGACAGAAATGATATGGACCTAACAGAAGCAGAAGATATTAAGAAAAGGTGGCAAGAATACACAGAAGAACTATACGAAAAAGCTCTTCATGACCCAGATAACCAGGATGGTGTGATCACTTACCTAGAGCCACACATCCTGGAATGCAACGTCAGGTGGACCTTAGGAAGCATCACTACAAACAAAGCTAGTGGAGGAGATGGAATTCCAGTGGAGCTATTTCAAATCCTAAAATATGATGCTGTGAAAGTGTTGCACTCAATATGCCAGCAGACTTGGAAAACTCAGCAGTGGCCACAGGACTGAAAAAGGTCAGTTTACATTCCAATCCCAAAGAAAGGCAATACCAAAGAATGTTCAAACTATCTCACAATTGAACACATCTCACATGCTAGCAAACTAATGCTCAAAATCCTCAAAGCCAGGCATCAACAGTATATGAACTGTGAATTTCCAGATGTTCAAGCTGGATTTAGAAAAGGCAGAGAAACCAGAGATCAAATTGCCAACAGCTGTTGGATCACAGAAAAAGCAAGACAGTTCCAGAAAAACATCTACTTCTGCTTTATTGACTATGCAAAAGCCTTTGACTGTATGGATTACAACAAACTGTGGAAAATTCTCCAAGAAGGGGGAATACCAGACCACCTGACCTGCCTTTTGAGAAATCTGTACGCAGGTCAAGAAGCAACAGTTAGAACTGGACATGGAACAACAGACTGGTTCCAAATCAAGAAAGGAGTTACGTCAAGGCTGTATATTGTCACCCTGTTTATTTAACTTACATGCAGGGTACATCATGAGAAACGCTGGGCTGGAAGAAGCACAAGCTGGAATCAAGATTGTTGGGAGAAATATCAATAACCTCAGATATGCAGATGACACCACCTTTATGGCAGGAAGCAAAAAGAACTAAATAGCCTCTTGATGAAAGTGAAAGAGGAGAGTGAAAAAGTTGGCTTAAAACTCAACATTCAAAAAACTAAGATCATGGCATCCAATCCCATCACTTTATGGCAAATAGATGGGGAAATAATGGAAACAAAGAGAGACTTTAGTTTTTTGGCTCCAAAATCACTGCAGATGGTGACTGCAGCCATGAAATTAAAAGACGCTTGCTCCTTGGAAGACAAGCTATAACCAACCTAGACATTGCCAACCATGTTCCATCTAGTCAAAGCTATGGTTTCCCAGTAGTCATGTATGGATGTGAGAGTTGGACCATAAAGAAAGCTGAGCACTGAAGTACTGATGCTTTTGAACTGGTGTTAGAGAAGACTCTTGAGAGTCCTTTGGACTGCAAGGAGATCCAACCGGTCCATCCTAAAGGAGATCAGTCCTGAATATTCATTGGAAGGACTGATGTTGAAGCTGAAGCTCCAATCTTTGGCCACCTGATGCAAAGAACTAACTCATTTGAAAAGACTCTGATGCTGGGAAAGATTTAAGGCGAGAGGAGAAGGGGATGACAGAGGATGAGATGATTGGATGGCATCACCGACTCAATGGACATGAGTTTGAGTAAGCTCTGGGAGCTGGTGATGGACTGGGGAGCCTGGCGTGCTGCAGTCCATGGCGTCTCAAATAGTCGGACATGACTGAGTGACTGAACTGAACTGAAACAAATTGGTTACCACTTCTACAGCTGTAATGGAATTATCTACTTCAGGTGGATGACAGACTTGTTGGAGGCACACTCATGAATAGTATAGTGCCCAAAAGTTTTAATATAACTGGCAACCTCTAGTTCTTTTAGAATTGATTCTTCTATATGGGTACAAAATGGAAACAGTGACAGCCTTTATTTTCTTGGGCTCCAAAATCACTGTAGGTGGTGACTGCAGCTGTGAAATTAAAGGACACTTGCTCCTTGGAAAAAAAGCTATGACAAACCTAGACAGCATATTGAAAAGCAGAGAGATTACTTTGCCAACAAAGGTCCATGTAGTCAAAGCTATGGTCTTTCCAGTAGTCATGTATGGATGTGTGAGTTGGACTATAAAGTAGGCTGAGCACCAAAGAATTGAACTGTGGTACTCAAGAAGACTCTTGAGAGTCCCTTGGACTACAGAAGATCACACCAGTCAGTCCTAAAGGAAATTAACCCTGAATATTCATTGGAAGGACTGATGCTGAAGCCCCAATACTTTGGCCACTTGATGCAAAGAGCCAACTTATTGGAAAAGACCCTGATGCTGTGAAAGACTGAAGGCAGGAGGAGAAGGGGACGACAGAGGATGAGATGGTTGGATGGCATCATCAATTCAATGGACATGAATTTGAACAAACTCCAGGAGAAAGGGAAGGGCAGGGAAGCCAAGTGTGTTACAGTCCATGGGTCACAAAGACTTGAACATGATAACTGAACAAGAACAAGTACCTGAGCAGATACCCAGAATACAGTATTTTAAAGGGCCTTAATTTAAGCCTACTTCTGATCTGTAGTGGGCAGTTGGCAAGGTCTTATCCCAAGTTAAATGATTCTTGACATTTTAGTAACATTTCTTTTTAATATATGATTCATTTTCTTGGCTTTTAATATATGATTCGTCTTCTTGTTGATTGTGGTCTGTAGGATGAATCTTGTGTTAACATCTCAGTCCAAAGCTGGATAATTTCTCTAAGTGGAACCACTTCAGAGATTTTACATCCATGTGGTTCTGTTATGCCCAAGGTCCCAATCCCCAGAACTGAGAGAACAAGACATCCACGGCAATTCAAACGCAAAAAAGGGAATTTATGGCTAGCTTGAGCCAGGGCCCTGGCTGCATCCAACACAGTGGAATAAAGCCAGAGCCCCGAGACCTATATTACAGTAGTAGTTATAAGTTTAGGACAAAGACAGGGAATTGGCAAGATTGGATTGGTCACAAGGGTTTCTTTGCATCTACTAATTGGCTAGATTTTCACACGCACGGGCTTTCTTAGGAGATATCTATCCTCGTCCTGATTGGCACAGACCAGGCTACTGGGAGCATGCTGACAGGCTGAGTCCTCCTGTCGCAGGTAATAAATTTTGATCCCGCCTGGGCAGTGTCTCAGCTGTTTCTGGAATGCTTGCTCCAGCCTATTTTAGTCATGGCCTCTATCAGGCCTCAACAGTTCATGCTTCCATCCATCCTGAAAATGTGTCCACACAAACACTAGCAGTGTTGACTGCAATTTTTGCAGTTTGGGCATTTCAGTAAAGTCTATATTTCAGTCCTTTGGTGGACTCTGATTCAAAGTTTTCTGGTGAATAACTTCAGGGTGAGGTCTATCAGAAAAGTAATCAGCCCATTCCCCAATGTCAGTTTTTACCTGAGGCTTCTGTGGGGAATTAGGTCCCTCAAATCCAAGGGAGCCCCCTGGCCTCTTCAGAGTGTTCCTCTCTCTGCCATACATGAGGTTCTTTCGTTGTTGTTCTGCTTTAGTCTAGGGAATCTGTTTTCCAGTGTCCCTCCTCCTCATAATAGGCACATTGTTCCATCCCCAGTAGATCCTTACTTCAAGTTACTTGCCTTTTGGGAATCCAGTTCCACTGCCAAAGAAAGTGATGTTTGGTCTCGCATCTTCTTTCTTCTATTGCTATCCTCTGTTGAATACTTCAACAGCAACGTCTACCAGTTGAGAAGGGTTCATTCCAAATGTACCATCTAATTTTTGCAACTTTCTCCTGATGTCTGAGGCATTTTGCCCACAAAGATCAAATCTACCACTCTGATATTTTTAGGGGCCTCAGGACCTGATGTCTGTAGGTCTCATAAAATCCTTTCCAAAAAATTCAGAGAGGTCTTCATTTGTTTTGCTGAATTTCTTGAATTTTGTTCAAGCACTTTTGCTTGGTTTTCCTTTTCAAGGCCTTGCCACCACGGAAGCCCAACTACTAAAAGAATGACTTTTTGTTTTGGCATCAACCAAGTGGAATTGCAGTGCATGTCAACAGAAATTTGACTACTGCCGTGACAATGGGCTTCCCTTGTGGCTCAGCTGGGAAGAATCCACCCGCAATGCAGGAGACCCCGATTCGATTCCTGGCTCAGGAAGATCTGCTGGAGAAGGGATAGGCTACCCACCCCAGTATTCTTGGGCTTCCCTTGTGGCTCAGCTGGTAAAGAATCCACCCATAATGCAGGAGACCCCGATTTGATTCCTGGGTCAGGAAGATCTTCTGGAGAAGGGTTAGGCTACCCACTCCGGTATTCTTGGGCTTCCCTTGTGGCTCAGCTGGTAAAGAATCCGCCTGCAATGCAGGAGACCTGGGTTTGATAGATCCCCTGGAGAAGGGAAAGGCTACCCGCACTGGTATTTGGGGCTGAAGAATACCATGGACTATCCATGGGGTTGCAAAGAGTCTGACACGACTGAGCGACTTTCACTTCACTGTAAATTATGACTGATCATTTACCAGAATATACCAGAATTTTAGGGATCCCATACAATTCATAGAATATGTATATTAATAATATATAATACATATATTAAAAGGCGGTCCTAAGATGGCGGAGGAATAGGAAGGGAAGACCACTTTCTCCCTCACAAATTCCTCAAAAGATCATTTCAACGCGGAGCAAACTCCACAAAACAACCTCTGAATGCAGGCAGAAGACATCAGGCAACCAGAAAAGCAGATCAGTGTCTTCAAAACCAGGTAGGAAAAAATATAAAAGACGAGAAAAGAGACAAAGGAGGTGGGGAGGGAGCTCCATCCCGGGAAGGGAAGCCCGTCCCGGGAAGGGAATTCTAAGAAGAGAGGTTTCCAAACACAAGGAAACACTCTACCTGCCGAGTCTAAGGCGAGCCTTGGAAACACAGAGGGCAACATAACAGGAAGGAAAAACGAATAAATAATTAAAACCAACAGATTACGAGCCCAACAGTAACTCCCCCAGCGGAAAAGCCGCGCAGACGCCTGCAGCCGCCACTAGCAAGTGGGGGCAGGGCAGGGAAGCGCGGGAGACGCGGGCTGCCGCGCTCGGTAAGAAGCGGGCAGAAACGCCCTACGCGTAACCAGAGCGAACGAACTTGGGCGAGCAAACCAGACTGGGGGATAGCTACCACGCGAAAAGCGCGAACATAAGACCCCGCCAGGACCGCACACAGAACAAAGGACTGAACGGAAATAGCCGGCTGCAGACCATCCCCCGCCGGGGACAGGCAGCCAGAGCTGTAAGGGCTGGAAAGGGGCAATCGCAGCCCCGGAGAGACTACCTGAAAAGCGGCAGGCAGGCTTCTTTGCTGAGACTTCAGGGGATGCAGGACAGTCACCACCCGCCTCGCAAGGAGCGCCAGCAGTACACCCAGAAAACTGAGCAGTAGAAACAGAGAAGGGGACAAGTCCCGGTGACCGCGCTCGCCAAGCTCCCGAGCTGCTCGGACCCGGGAGGGGCGCAGAGCGCAGTCCCAAACAAGTTTGTGCCTCTGACGGTTACCTGGGCGCCAAAACCGAGCGGCTTGGACCGGGGAGGTGCGCGAAGCCTGGGGCCGGCCTCGGATGGTTCCTGGCTGAGCTCCATGGAGCCGGAGCGGTTTGTGCGTTGTGGGGGGAGACAGGCCCAGCGGGGTTGAGACGCTGTGTGCCCACGACAGTGCTATTTGTTTGCAGCATCCCCCCCCTCCCCACAGCGCGACTGAACTAGTGAGCCTAAAAAAAAAAAAAAAAAAGTGTCCTCCACCACCCCCATGTGTCAGGATGGAATTCAGACCCTGAAGAGACCAGCAAACAGAAGCTAAACAGAGGGAAACGCCTTGGAAGTGACCAACACGGCCCACAACATCAGAGAAGGGCCAGATATATCTTCACAATTTTTACAATCATTCCTTTTTTTTTTTTTGCCTTTTTTTTTTTTTTTTTTTTTTTTTTTTTCTCAAACTTTTTTTTAACTGTTAAGTCTTCTATTTCTCTACTTTATATTTCTATAACTATTACTTTTCAAAAAAAAAAAAAGACTCTACTTTTTTAAAGCAAACACCATATATAGTCTTCGCGTGGTTGTTGTTGGTATTTCTTTTTTAATCTTGGGTTTTTTTTTTTTTTTTTTATATATTTTTTTTCCTTATTTTTTTTCCTTATTCTTTTTCTTAATATTATTATTATTTTTTTAAATCTTTTCTCTTTTTTTTCTTTCTTCCTTCTGCTTCGTCTCTTTAACATTGTATTTTTGAAAATCTAACCTCTACTCTAGGTTTTTAATCTTTGCTTTTCGGTTTTTGTTGTCAATCTTGTACATTTCATAACCCAATCTTACCTGACAGCAAGATTACTGGCTTGACCACTCTCTCCTCCTTTTGGACTCTCCTTTTTCTCCACCAGGTGGCCTCTGTCTCTCCCCCCCCTCCCCCCATCTCTTCTATATCCAACTCTGTGATTCTCTGTGTGTTCTAGATGGTGGAGAGCACCTAAGGAACTGATTACTGGCTGGACCTGTCTCTCTCCTTTTCATTCCTCTCTCTTACCCTCCTGGCAACCTCTGTCTACTTCCTCTCTCTCCTCTCCCCTGTATAACTCCGTAAATACCGCTGAGAGGTCCAGACTATGGAGCACACATAAGGAAGTGACTGTTGACTAGCTTGCTCTCTCCTCTTTTGATCTCACCGCATCTCATTCCAGTCACCTCTAACTACCCCCTCCCTCTTCTCTTCTCCATGTAACCCAGTGAACCTCTCTGGGTGCCCCTCAATATGGAGAAACCTTTCATCTTTAGCCTAGATACTATATCATTGGTGCTGTATAGATGGAGAAGTCTAGAGACCACTGTAAAAATAAAACCGAAAACCAGAAGCAGGAGGCTTAAGTCCAAAGCTTGAGAACATCAGAGAACTCCTGAATTCAGGGAACATTAAGCAATAGGAGTTCATCAAATGCCTCCAAACCTACACTGAAACAAAGCTCCACCCAAGGGCCAACAAGTTCCAGAGCAAGACATATCACACAAATTCTCCAGCAACACAGGAACATACCCCTGAGCTTCAATATACAGGCAGTTCAAAGTTACTCCAAAACTTTAGACGTCTCATAACCCATTACTGGTCACTCCACTGCACTCCAGAGAGAAGAAACCCAGCTCCACCCAACAGACCTCCAACACAAGCTTCCCTAACCAGGAAACCTGGACAAGCCACTGATACAACCCCACCCACAGTGAGGAAGCTCCACAATAAAGAGAACTCCACAAATTACCAGAATATAAAAAGGCCATTCCAAACGCAGCAATATAACCAAGATGAAGAGACAGAGGAATACCCAACAGGTAAAGGAGCAGGAGAAGTGCCCACCAAACCAAACAAAAGAGGAAGAGATAGGGAATCTACCTGAGAAAGAATTCCAAATATTGATAGTGAAAATGATCCAAAATCTTGAAGTCAAAATGGAATCACAGATAAATACCCTAGAGACAAGGATTGAGAAGATGCAAGAAAGGTTCAATAAGGACCTAGAAGAAATAAAAAACAGTCAATATACAATGAATAATGCAATAAATGAGATCAGAAACACTCTGGAGGCAACAAATAATAGAATAATGGAGGCAGAAGATAGGATTAGTGAAATAGAAGACAGAATGGTAGAAATAAATGAATCAGAGAGGAAAAAAGAAAAACGAATTAAAAGAAATGAGGACAATCTCAGAGACCTCCAGGACAATATGAAACGCTCCAACATTCGAATTATAGGAGTCCCAGAAGAAGAAGACAAAAAGAAAGACCATGAGAAAATCCTTGAGGAGATAATAGTTGAAAACTTCCCTAAAATGGGGAAGGAAATAATCACCCAAGTCCAAGAAACCCAGAGAGTCCCAAATAGGATAAACCCAAGGCGAAACACCCCAAGACACATATTAATCAAATTAACAAAGATCAAACACAAAGAACAACTATTAAAAGCAGCAAGGGAAAAACAACAAATAACACACAAGGGGATTCCCATAAGGATAACAGCTGATCTTTCAATAGAAACTCTTCAGGCCAGGAGGGAATGGCAAGACATACTTAAAGTGATGAAAGAAAATAACCTACAGCCCAGATTACTATACCCAGCAAGGATCTCATTCAAATACGAAGGAGAAATCAAAAGCTTTACAGACAAGCAAAAGCTGAGAGAATTCAGCACCACCAAACCAGCTCTCCAACAAATTCTAAAGGATATTCTCTAGACAGGAAACACAAAAAGGGAGTATAAACCCGAACCCAAAATAATAAAACAAATGGCAACGGGATCATACTTATCAATAATTACCTTAAACGTAAATGGATTGAATGCCCCAACCAAAAGGCAAAGACTGGCCGATTGGATACAAAAACAAGAACCCTCTATATGCTGCTTACAAGAGACCCACCTCAAAACAAGGGACACATACAGACTGAAAGTGAAGTGTTGGAAAAAGATATTCCATGCAAATAGAGACCAAAAGAAAGCAGGAGTGGCAATACTCATATCCGATAAAATAGACTTTAAAACAAAGGCTGTGAAAAGAGACAAAGAAGGCCACTACATAATGATCAAAGGATCAATCCAAGAAGAAGATATAACAATTATAAATATATATGCACCCAATATAGGAGCACCGCAATATGTAGGACAAATGCTAACAAGTATGAAAGGGGAAATTAACAACAACACAATAATAGTGGGAGACTTTAATACCCCACTTACACATATGGACAGATCAACTAAACAGAAAATTAACAAAGAAACGCAAACTTTAAATGATACATTAGACCAGTTAGACCTAATTGATATCTATAGGACATTTCACCCCAAAACAATGAATTTCACCTTTTTCTCAAGTGCTCATGGAACCTTCTCGAGGATAGATCACATCCTGGGCCATAAATATAACCTTGATAAATTCAAAAAAATCGAAATCATTCCAAGCATCTTTTCTGACCATAATGCACTAAGATTAGATCTCAATTACAGGAGGAAACCTATTAAAAATTCCAACATATGGAGGCTGAACAACATGCTTCTGAATAACCAACAAATCACAGAAGAAATCAAAAAAGAAATCAAAATATGCATAGAAACGAATGAAAATGAAAACACAACAACCCAAAACCTGAGGGACACTACAAAAGCAGTGCTAAGAGGAAAGTTCATAGCAATACAGGCATACCTCGAGAAACAAGAAAAAAGTCAAATAAATAACCTAACTCTACACCTAAAGCAACTAGAAAAGGAAGAATTAGAGAACCCCAGAGTTAGCAGAAGGAAAGAAACCTTAAAAATTAGGGCAGAAATAAATGCAAAAGAAACAAAAGAGACCATAGCAAAAATCAACAAAGCCAAAAGCTGGTTCTTTGAAAGGATAAATAAAATTGACAGACCATTAGCCAGACTCATCAAGAAGCAAAGAGAGAAAAATCAAATCAATAAAATTAGAAATGAAAATGGAGAGATCACAACAGACAACACAGAAATACAAAGGATCATAAGAGACTACTATCAGCAATTATATGCCAATAAAATGGACAACCTGGAAGAAATGGACAAATTCTTAGAAAAATACAATTTTCCAAAACTAAACCAGGAAGAAATAGACAATCTTAACAGACCCATCACAAGCACGGAAATTGAAACTGTAATCAGAAATCTTCCAGCAAACAAAAGCCCAGGTCCAGACGGCTTCACAGCTGAATTCTACCAAAAATTTCGAGAAGAGTTAACACCTATCCTACTCAAACTCTTCCAGAAAATTGCAGAGGAAGGGAAACTTCCAAACTCATTCTATGAGGCCACCATCACCCTAATACCAAAACCTGACAAAGATACTACAAAAAAGGAAAACTACAGGCCAATATCACTGATGAACATAGATGCAAAAATCCTCAACAAAATTCTAGCAATCAGAATCCAACATCACATTAAAAAGATCGTACACCATGACCAAGTGGGCTTTATCCCAGGGATGCAAGGATTCTTCAACATCTGCAAATCAATCAATGTAATTCACCACATTAACAAATTGAAAAATAAAAACCATATGATTATCTCAATAGATGCAGAGAAGGCCTTTGACAAAATTCAACATCCATTTATGATAAAAACTCTCCAGAAAGCAGGAATAGAAGGAACATACCTCAATATAATAAAAGCTATATATGACAAACCCACAGCAAACATTATCCTCAATGGTGAAAAATTGAAAGCATTTCCCCTTAAGTCAGGAACAAGACAAGGGTGCCCACTTTCACCACTACTATTCAACATAGTTCTGGAAGTTTTAGCCGCAGCAATCAGAGCAGAAAAAGAAATAAAAGGAATCCAAATTGGAAAAGAAGAAGTAAAACTCTCACTGTTTGCAGATGACATGATCCTCTACATAGAAAACACTAAAGACTCTACCAGAAAATTACTAGAGCTAATTAATGAATATAGTAAAGTTGCAGGATATAAAATCAACACACAGAAATCCCTTACATTCGTATACACTAATAATGAGAAAGTAGAAGAAGAAATTAAGGAAACAATTCCATTCACCATTGCAACAAAAAGAATAAAATACTTAGGAATATACCTACCTAAAGAAACTAAAGACCTATATACAGAAAACTTTAAAACACTGATGAAAGAAATCAAAGAGGACACTAATAGATGGAGAAATATACCATGCTCATGGATCAGAAGAATCAATATAGTGAAAATGAGTATATTACCCAAAGCAATTTACAAATTCAATGCAATCCCTATCAAGATACCGGCGATATTTTTCACAGAACTAGAACAAATAATTTCAAGATTTGTATGGAAATACAAAAAACCACGAATAGCCAAAGCAATCTTGAGAAAGAAGGATGGAACTGGAGGAATCAATTTGCCTGACTTCAGGCTCTACTACAAAGCCACAGTCATCAAGACAGTATGGTATTGGCACAAAGACAGACATATAGATCAATGGAACAAAATAGAAAGCCCAGAGATAAATCCACATACATATGGACACCTTATCTTTGACAAAGGAGGCAAGAATATACAATGGAGTAAAGACAATCTCTTTAACAAGTGGTGCTGGGAAAACTGGTCAACCACTTGTAAAAGAATGAAACTAGATCACTTTCTAACACCGCACACAAAGATAAACTCAAAATGGATTAAAGATCTAAATGTAAGACCAGAAACTATAAAACTCTTAGAGGAGAACATAGGCAAAACACTCTCCGACATAAACCACAGCAGGATCCTCTATGATCCACCTCCCAGAATTCTGGAAATAAAAGCAAAAATAAACAAATGGGATCTAATTAAAATTAAAAGCTTCTGCACAACAAAGGAAAACATAAGCAAAGTGAAAAGACAGCCTTCCGAATGGGAGAAAATAATAGCAAATGAAGCAACTGACAAACAACTAATCTCAAAAATATACAAGCAACTCCTGCAGCTCAATTCCAGAAAAATAAACGACCCAATAAAAAAATGGGCCAAAGAACTAAATAGACATTTCTCCAAAGAAGACATACGGATGGCTAACAAACACATGAAAAGATGCTCAACATCACTCATTATTAGAGAAATGCAAATCAAAACCACAATGAGGTACCGCTTCACACCAGTCAGAATGTCTGCGATCCAAAAATCTGCAAGCAATAAATGCTGGAGAGGGTGTGGAGAGAAGGGAACCCTCCTACACTGTTGGTGGGAATGCAAACTAGTTCAGCCACTATGGAGAACAGTGTGGAGATTCCTTAAAAAATTGCAAATAGAAATGCCTTATGACCCAGCAATCCCACTGTTGGGCATACACACAGAGGAAACCAGAATTGAAAGAAACACATGTACCCCAATGTTCATCGCAGCACTGTTCATAATAGCCAGGACATGGAAACAACCTAGATGTCCATCAGTAGATGAATGGATAAGAAAGCTGTGGTACATATACACAATGGAGTATTACTCAGCCATTAAAAAGAATACATTTGAATCAGTTCTGATGAGATGGATGAAACTGGAGCCGATTATACAGAGTGAAGTGAGCCAGAAAGAAAAACACCAATACAGTATACTAACACATATATATGGAATTTAGGAAGATGGCAATGATGACCCTGTATGCAGGACAGCAAAAAAGACACAGATGTGTATAGCGGACTTTTGGACTCAGAGGGAGAGGGAGAGGGTGTGATGATTTGAGAGAATGGCATTGAAACATGTATAATAACATGTAAGAATCGAAATGCCAGTCTATGTCTGATGCAGGATATGACATGCTTGGGGCTGATGCGCGGGGATGACCCAGAGAGATGTTGTGGGGAGGGGGGTGGGAGGGGGG